>NC_041232.1:77122611-77154673 GCF_002837175.3 Physeter macrocephalus | reverse complement strand
GAACCCGGTTCCCCTGCATCGGCAGGCGGACTCTCAACCACTGCGCCACCAGGGAAGCCCTTTGCTTTTTAATTAGTGTGACATCTGTGTTGTGCTGAGGATCAACCATGATGCATATGAAGCACTTAGTGTCTTTTCTCACAGGGAGTAAGTTCTCTAAATTTTAGGCTATTCCTATTGTTGATCATGATCTATATCTTCTTATTGTTATGTAATGGAATGTGTTTCCTTGATAATTTTGGTTGTTCAGACACTCAAAACTAGAATTGTTCAGTTGATGTTAACAAACTCATTTCAACTATGTAGTTCATAATCTCTTCCTATTTAATGTATGTCAGTCATTTATATTACTTTTGGCTGCATTTAATAGGAACCTGAGTACAATAGATTAATGAAAAAGAGATATATATTTCTCACACAGAAAGAAGTTCAGAGGCAGGCAGTGCATGGATGGTACTCCATTATGTCACAAGGGATCTAGTCTTATTTTCTTCTGCTATCTCTATTCTGTGGCTTGTGTCTTCACGTGTTGCTCTATCTAGCAATTGTAATTGAGGAGGAGTAGGAACACACTGACCATTGGTCCAAATTATTTTAACGTTTTAAACAAGAAAAGGATAGCTTTTCTAGAAATTTCACGGATCATATGCAAGAGTAGACTTTTATTTATATTTAATTGTCTGTAACTGGGGCAAAGGGCAACTGATAGCTACAAGTGAGTATTTGGGAGGTATCTGCAAATGTACACTTTTCTAACCCCAGACAAAATGGGGTATGCTGGAAAGAAGATGGGGATCTGAATATTCGGGAAACAAAGAGCAGATAGATTTGGATCTGAATCATGATATTCCAATTTACTAACAGAGACTTTTGATAGATTTTTTAGTCACTTAGAACCAATTTTCTCATCTATTAAATGATGAAATAACATCTATCTTTCTGCGTGGTTATGAGAAGTTAAAAAGACAGTGTCAGTCATTTACTGAAATACAGAATCATATTGCGTTCTCATCATACTGATTTATATGAAGGGTTAGACTTGTGATATAAGTATTTATGTAAATTAAGTATCTGGAATTTTTCTTTAGCAGTAGATGAGGTTGAAATTAATAAAAAATAAGAAACTATTCTAAAACAAGTGAATGTTGTTACAGGCATATGACTGGTATTAAAAAGCTTTTTTTCATTACTTTTCCAGAAAATGTAATTAAAAATTAATGCTAAATATATTGTGCCCTTACTATTTTCAGTAAAACCACAATAATATAAAATATTGAAATTCCACCCATTTGTATTTTTATGAGTCATTTAAAAAGAGCATTTTCGGGGAATAAGTAAACAAAGATGGTATATTAAAATCAATACTATATTAATCTACAGTATTATTATATTTTGAGGAAGAATTATTATTTGAAAGCATTTACATAGCATGTGTAAATCAACCAGTGTAAGTCAAATTCACAGAGCATATCAATTGCTCAATCAAAGGCTTTATTATGACTTGGATTCTGAATAAAGAAAGGAGTATATATTTTTTTACCTACATATTGATGGAACCTTGCTTGTCTTTAATTAAGAGTTTTTAAATCGTCAGAAAATGGTTTCATATAATTGAAGCTAAAACAAAGTCCAGTGAGAGTGGACAGGAAATGTTAGAAGGCAATACAAACTTTCTAAGATGTAGAGTTGCTTATTTGTTTTGATTACATCTTTTATTCTACTTAGGTTAACTCAAAATAAAGACTGAATATAAGAAAGTAAAAAAGGTAATATAGAATCAGAGAAGAAATGAGATATTTGTAATCCTTCAGTCTCTTTTCATACTGCCCAACATTATTTGATGTAAATTCTTTATTAAAAGCCACTGAACATCTGGAATAGTTTCCTAATAGGTCTCCATGGCTTCACATTTTACATCCTTCATGTGCCTTTCCCTCACATTTCCACTAAAGTTATTACTCTAATAATTTATTAGAGTAATAAGTTATTACTCTAATAATTTATTAGAGTAATAAGTTATTACTCTATAGTTATTACTCTTATGGTCAAAAAATCAGATTTTCCCTTGATTAATAGAGAAGAAGATTCAATCAACTTAATAATCAAGACCTTTCCCACTCTAGATTTAAAATACCTTACTGTTTGTGTGCTTGTTTTTCCCTATCATTTTTTCCCTCTCTGATCTGAGAATGCGTGTTTCTTCCCTCTCTGATCTGAGCATGTCGTGTGGAATGGCCCGATGGTTCTGCTCATGGTAATGCGTCCCACTTCAATCTAACTGACGTTTCATTCCACTCATTTTAGCCCATTGAATCATGTTAAGGACCAGCTCAAATTTCACATATTTGTGAGTCCTTTCGTAATCTCATTTAGTTACTCCCTCATTTGTGATCCCGCAGTACTACTTTATTTGTGTTTACATTACAGAATTTGTTACAACTGTAACATTTTCTGGTTAGCTGTGAACTTCCTCCCACTTCTACTTGGTCAAAAGCTCTTCTCTTTTTGCATTGCCCAGTGCCTAATCTGAGGATGTGTACATAGTAGCCTCTCATAAATGTTTGTTGAAGTGAATTCATATCTAAATATATGGCATAGAGACATTTAACTTTTTATACCATAGGGTTTTCTTTTTTTCAGTATTTCCTATTCTGAGATCAGTGACCATTTGCCTTTGTGACATATTGGAAAGAATATTGATGAGCCTTTTCCCTCCAGGTTTGCCTTGCAGAATGTATTCTTCACTACCACTGCATGCCTTTCTGCTTGCATCATCTCTCTTCTCAAACAATTCTATCGTTTTCAGTTACAAAACCCTAGGTCATATAGATTACATTGCATAGAATTTCTGCTTTCTTCCAGGAATGTCATAGTAAAAAGTAATAGGTCTTCTTTTAATTAATTGTTTTTATACCCATTTAGTGACCTCTCATTACAAGTCCCTCTTGTCCTCGTTGAGTCTCTGTGCACTCAGAATAGAGGTGAATCTGCTAGCCTCATCAAGTTTTTTTAAATAAGTTTTCAGTTGTAAAGATTGCAAGGAAAATGAAAAAGTCTACAGTCAAAATTAGGCATTATTCATCCTGACATTTTTCTCTATGGTTATGTTTGGCCAAGTAGCCAAACATATGTGAATAGGAGAATAATATTAGACTAGAGTCCAAAAATCTGTTATTGAGGAAACTGGTAAAGTCATTTGATTTCTCTGAACTTTAGTTTTTACATATGTAAAATGTGAGAAATTTAGATAGTATTTATGTTCTTTTCTTCTTAAAATTCCTTTTTTAAAAAATCTATTTTAACTGATTCAAGGTTAATACTATTCATCATAAAAAATCACATTTAGGAGGCTACCTATTTAAATCATTCTCAAAATCATTGAATCATACACTATCAGCATGCGGGGGGGAACTTAAAAACCACTTAGTCTAGTCTTTCTCCTCACAGAAGAAACTTCACATTAATGTCCATACCAAGAGGTCATTTTCTATCAGCCAAATATGCTGTGAAATATCAAATTTATTACATCAAAACTTAACCTGTTTCACTGCTGGACAAGATGGCTTATCAGAAAATTCTTACAGCTTACATCTTGATTTCTAGCTCCTGCCTATCCTTTGTTAAAAGTGTCTAGAGACCCCAAAGAATATATCCCTAGAACTATGAAATACTGTCCCTGATGATGACTTTGAGCAGATGAGGATTCAGAGAAAGAGCCATTAGAGCCAACCATGGCATCATCTGTGTAAGGCAGAATCCTAAAACTCATGGCCCCGTCCTCAAATCCCACTCCCTAACTCCCAGTACTATGAATATGATGTGATACCGCTCTGCAATTCAGTTACATTATATGGCACAGTTGATGCTATAAGTGAGGGAAATTTTCCAGGTGGTCCTGACCAAATGCTATGAACCCTTAAAAGCAGAGCGCTTTCTCAGACTGACGGCAGAAGAAAAAGTGAGAGGGATTTAACATGTGAAAAGGACTTTCAACCTTCTGCCAGCTTTGAAGGGGACCCCGTGAGAAAGAACGCAGGTGACTTCTAAGAGCAGAGAGTGACCCCAGCTTACAGACAGCAAGGAAATGGAGACCTTAGTCTCACAACTGCAAGGAACTGGCCTCTGCTGGCAGCCTGGATGAACCAGGAAGCAGATTTCTTGCAGACTCTTCAGGTGAGAACTCACCCCAGGAAACACTTTGATTACAGTTTTGTTACCCCCTAAACAGAAAACCAAGCTACATCCTGCCAGATTTCTGACCCTCAAAACTGTAAGCTAATAAATAGGTATTGTTTAGGCTGCTAAGTTTATAGTAACTTGTTATGTTGTAACAGAAAAATAATAATACATCATCTAAGAAATAACATGGTACGGAGTTTATTTGTAAATGGGGTACTGCTATGACTAAAGTTTTTCCTAAAATTTCACCAATGGATCTAGAGTGTTTCCCTCAAAGGAAAATGTTCAGTTAGGCTGTGATCATGAAAATTGTAATATTTTATCATAAAGACTGATATTTTTTGTGAAAGAAAGCATAACTCTACAATTCTTAGAATTTGTAGAGAGAAGCCTCATACGCTAATAACCAGCATTAGAAATTTAGGTAGAAATTAACGGAATAAACTAACTGATTAATATGCAATTAATCCAACTGTATAGTTTTTGTTTGTTTAATTAAGATTATCAGATACTTTGTAGTCAAATTTATGGTCACACAAATACTTCTGACTTGTAAAGAAATGTTCTTTTCTAAAAATGCTTTGAAAACTGAAACACTGTATAGAAGAAAACATAACTAACACTTATTGAGCAATTCCTATGGGATAGGAGATATTCCAGTCAGTTTACATGTATTAACTCACTTAGCACAAGAATTCTATGAGGAAATTACTATTACTATGTTATTGTTATTTTACGGATGAGGAAACTGAGGCACAGGGACATTGTATTTATTTTCTTAAAGCCTCAGAGGTTGTGGCTGGTGAAGCTGGATACTGAAGCCAGGCTCCAGAGCCCATGGTCTAAACATTGTTTATCATTTGTGTGTGTGTGTGTGTGTGTGTGTGTGTGTGTGTGTGTGCGCGCGCGCGCGCATGTGACTTAAAGAGATTGTGCAGGACAAATATTAAAAATCATTTTATTTGTATATGCTGATCACTCTCTGTCTCTCATGTTTTGAAAATAATCTGTATCTACCCTCTTGTTTATTACCTCTGTATCCTCTCCCTAATTCTCTCTGACTCAGTAGTAAATTGCTCCTGGGTTAACATGGGTTTCAGTCTAAAAATCTCAGTAGAGGGGCTTCCCTGGTGGCGCAGTGGTTGCGCGTCCGCCTGCCGATTCAGGGGAACCAGGTTCGCGCCCTGGAGGATCCCACATGCCGCGGAGCGGCTGGGCCCGTGAGCCATGGCCGCTGGGCCTGCGCGTCCGGAGCCTGTGCTCCGCAACGGGAGAGGCCACAGCAGAGGGAGGCCCGCATACCACAAATCTCAGTAGATTCCCGGTCAGGGAACCAAAAAAATAAAAAAATAAAAAATCCCAGGAGAATAAATACCCTTTTTTATTCTTCTTAAATAAATTTAAATGCATATTGAAGCTCTTTTCGCTAGGTTGATGAGAAGTTCCATCACAATCATTACTAGGACATTTTTTCACTATCAGTATTTCACTTAAGAAAGAAAAGTGTATATGGTATGTTTCTGCTTTATGCCCCACCAAAATGTATGTCAAGGAATTTCATAAAATATCTGAACAGTCGATTGACATGTGGAATGGTACAAGGTTGGGCAGAGAGAAGAGGTAAAACTACATGGAGAAAAATATCATATATACACGTCTCTATACATTATTCTTCTGGATTAGCTGTATCCCATACTTTCAAGAGTGTGAGATAACACAAAGAACCAAATTATCAAGCCAGTCTTAACCATAATCATGCCTTACTAGTGGAAGTCCCCCAGTCCTTTCTTTGCATATCTAATGTGCTTTAGCCCAAGAAATAGATACAGTTTCTAGGTGGTAGTGTGATCACCTCACTTACACACAAAAAGAGTCATTTAGTTCATTAAACATCTTCATTTTATATTCAGGTAGTTACGTGGTTGATAGAATATTTTCCTGGGAGTCAGACCCTACAAACAAACCATAAATTAGAAACTTGTTTACCATGAGCAATCCTAAAGAACCAGGCATATCCAAAGTTAATTAAAATAGGATATCAAAGAAATATCTGTACTCAATCCCATGTTTACTGCAGCATTATTCGCAATAGTCAAGATATAGAAACAGCTTAATTGGCCATCAAGGGATGAGTGGATAAAGAAGATGTGATAAATATATACAATGGAATATTATTCAGCCATGAAAAAGAATTAAATCCTGCTATTTGCAGTAGCATGGATGCATCCTGATGGCATTAGACTAAGTGAAATAAGTCTGAAAGAGAAAGACAAATACTACATGGTATCCTTTATATGTAGAATTTTTTTTAAAAGTCCAACTCATAGAAACAAAATAGAAAAATGATTGCCAGGGGCTAAGGGGTGGGGAAAATAGGTTGGTAAAACGGTACTAACTTTCAGCTATCAGATGATAAGGTTTGAGGATCTAATATACATGGTGACTATAGTTGATAACATTGTAGTGTACAATTGAAATTTGCTAAAAGGATTGAACTTAAATGTTCTCACACACAAAAAATGTAAATATGCATGGGGATGGATGTGTTAATTCACTAGATGGGGATAATCCTTTTACAATGTATACACAGATCACCATGATATACACTTTAAATATCTTATACTTGTGTATGTTAATTATAATATTTTAATAAAGCTGAAAGAAAAGAACCAGGCATATTCTGCTAAAAACATTCCATAGATAATGACTTTCCTGCTAGCAAAACTCGTTGCTTTTTTTTTCAGGAAGTCTATCATTCTTATTTTCCCCATGAAAACAGACCAGTACTCCTGGCTTTTTCTCTCCTGATAGGAGCACAGACATGTTGCTTAAATCCTTCTTAGAGTCGTGGCATCTTGGAAATGGTGATAATATTCAAAGGGATGGTGTCAGTGGTGAAAATTTCATTAGGGAAGTTATTTGGGTATAACTTGGACATTGCTAGCCCTTGGCTCACTACACATACACAGATGTCCAATCTACAAGATGTGGCCTTAGCAATCATTTGTCTTGGACAAAGATTAAGCTATGCCAATATTTAGATTATATCATATTCATTTCTGTAATCTCAGTGCCTTGCCATGGAAATTAGCTCATACTTTCTGCTCAAAGAAATGTTTGAAAATATTTATTGTTGAATTTCTCTAAGTTTTAAGAAATGATGGATCCTTCATCTTCTTGAAAAATAAAAAGGACTCTGGTTTTATCTTTCTGTGTTACCATCTCATCTGACCTTGAACATAGTGCCTCACCCTTCATACCCAATGAAGAGTCAGTTCAACTTCTATAGCTGGTTCAAAGAGAAAAATGTAGTACCTCCTTGACATTTTCTCTCAATCACAAGAATGATACAATCTTACAAACAGGACTTTTTAAATTCTTTTACTTGCTTTGAAAACCTGTATATTTCCTCTCTAAAATATGTTTTCGTTCAGAAGTTGTCAATTCCTCAAACATTACAAGGCATTGTTCCAAAGATTTGGCAAAGATCTAGACATGTAGCAAGTCAAAAGTAGCCAAAATATGCTTTGGAAAGGCCTCAGATTTTCATCTGTAATATTGCTTAACCAAAATCAATTTAACATTTTGAATACGCCATATCACTAATAATAATAATAATCAGGATCCTAATATGAATTATATTTCTATATTATAAAAAGCTAAACTTCTTAGTTTCTTTAGTAAGTCTGATTAAAACTTACTTAACATGACAATGAAATTGTTATTTCACTGTTTGCTGTTTGAATGAGGAGAAAATTATGGTACTCTTAGTATGTCAAATGTTATGGCACACTTGTAATTTATTTTAAAATAAGCTGCTTTCTCACTTGTGGTGATGGATGGGTACAATTCATCTTTATTCTAAGGTACATTTTCTGGTTATAGGCAACACAAAGAATTAATC
Organism: Physeter macrocephalus; assembly: GCF_002837175.3. Classification (NCBI taxonomy): domain Eukaryota; kingdom Metazoa; phylum Chordata; class Mammalia; order Artiodactyla; family Physeteridae; genus Physeter; species Physeter macrocephalus. The sequence goes on along the minus strand of NC_041232.1, from coordinate 77,146,590 downwards.
ATGATTAAGATTTGGAAGAAGTGGTGAGGAAATTTAGCAAGATTTTTAAAAGCTTAAACTGTGGAGTTACACTCAGTTGGGTCAGAATTAACAGATACTTACTCTCTGACCTTGGGGAATTTGCTTTTCCTCCTTTAGCCTTAGCTTTCTCATCTATAAAGTAAAGTATCTGATATAAAACAAGTACTCAAAATTGTGACCACTCATGAAATCAATACAAGTATACAGAAAGAAATGTGTTAATTAGGCCCCTAAATTCCCTGGCACCACACTAATTTTGACAAAAAATGAAACTTTGTTCTCTAGCCTTAACTTAATAACTAATCTTCTTAATGAGGTTTTTTTCTTTTTATTTTTTTGTTTGCGGTACGCGGGCCTCTCATTGCTGTGGCCTCTCCCGCTGCAGAGCACAGGCTCCAGACGCGCAGGCTCAGAAGCCATGGCTCACGGGCCTAGCCGCTCCGCGGCATGTGGGATCCCCCCGGACCGGGGCACAAACCCGAGTCCCCTGCATTGGCAGGCGGACTCTCAACCACTGCGCCACCAGGGAAGCCCCTTAATGAGGTTTTTAATTTCATTTTTACAACCTGATTTTATTTGGTTGCCTTTGATCCTCTACACCACAGATGGAAGAAGTTACAAAAAAAAGCTACACCATTCTCAACAATTCCCACTGGTTTACTAAAATAAAAATTGTAGAAAAAGTGCACATTTTTGTAAACACTCAATTCAAATCACATAGTGTTTTTTAAGAGAATAAAACATTCAAAATATTCCCTCTGGCAATGGATTAAGTAGAATCCTTGACCTAATATATCATCCACTTTTTAAAAACAAAGCATTCAAATGATTTAATTAAGTAATTTTGTAAAGTTACTATACTTTCTGCAGATGGATAATTTGCTAAATTGATACTAGTGGAACACTGGTGGATCATTATTATATTGATTATTTTTGGAAGATTCTGACTTTAAAAATAAAGAAGAGAACAATAATCTGATAGTTTAATCAATTAACATATCTTTTCTGATGTAATCTGTAGTGTTTCTTGAATGGCCCCGAATTACCAAACTCCTGAATTTGTAGAAAATGAGAGATTTTCCTACAATTTACTAGGATTATGAGAACCAAATTTTCTTCCTTATATTTTCTTCCTCCCCCCTTCCTCTCCTTCTTCCTCCTCTACCTTCTCTTATGTTTTTCTCTTGAAAATACGCTTGCTAAGAAAAATTTAGTAACTCAGATAATATGAATATCTATTTATTAAAAGGAGAATTAATCTCATTCAGTTGCACTCAAGTTTCTTCAGATTTCAAGAGACAAAGGTAGAAGCCATTTGTCTAGCACTTGTTATGTAGTGGGGCCTAAGTGAACACTGAATGTGAATGAAGTGGTGGAAAATCTGAAGACCCTATATAGCAGCTCATCTACATACCCATGTCACCAAGCCTTGAGATGTGATTTAGCGGCAATATGCCAACGCTGACAGATAATTGAATTTCAAGGATCTGGATGTTCACTGTTACACAGTGAAGAAACACTGCATTAGGAACCAGGTAACTTAAGAAAAAGTTTTTGATACAAAACAAATTATTTGCTTGACCTTAAACAATTACTCTTTCCTCAGTTTTTTCAATTGTAATATAACAACAAAAACTCTGGATATCTACTTAGAGAGTAATGGGAATGTATTTGGAGAAAGTTATTTTTTCAATTATGTATCATTGTTTTACAACTGATACTGTCAGACTTATTATGATATTCATTATTTGTAAAGCAGAACGATTTTAGCCCTGAATCAAATATTCTAAATACTTGTGGATGAGTTTAGAGTTTTAGATCAGTATACAGTGAACATAAAGTGAAACAAAACTCAGATGCTAAGCCAGTTTTATCTCAACCTCTTTTGTAAGCCACAGAAAGTAAATTGCTACAAGAGATTTGATATAAGATCTGGGAGCTCAGGAAAAAAAAAATCTGTGCTTGAAAAGTTAAATCACTAACCAGTCAGCTAATTTTCCCCAAATGACCTATTTCTCCTTAATTAAAATATTTCCCAATTAAGACAATTTCTCTGTTTCTACTTTAAAAACACTAAAGAAGATAAGTAGGCCAAAGAGGATAGTGCTATTTCCCAGGTAAAACAATTTCCACTTAATTTCTCATTAACACTTCTTAAGAGAGCATATGCTTCTACTTAACTCTTTCAACCACCTTTCTTTTATATTCTATAGTTAACAGATATGTATAAAAGGATTTATAAAAAACAAAACAACTCAAAAAAAAAAAATCCTCTCCCCTAAAAGCCAAGCATAAGTATGGTCATTACAATCCTTAACTCACAGGTCAGGGGAGTAATGATAATGATATAGAAACAAAGCAACAGTGTTATGGACTGAATGTTCATGCCCTCCTGACCCCAAATTCATACGTTGAAAACACTCAGTGTGATGTTATCCGGAGGATGGGACCTTTGGGAGATAATTAGGGTTAGATGAAGTCATGAGGGTGGGGTCCTTATGATGGGATTAGTGCCCTTGTAAGAAGAGATATCAGAGAGCTTGTTCTTCCTCTCTCTGTCTCTCTCTGCCATGTGAGGACATAAATAGGAGGTGGTTATCTGCAAGCCAGGAAGGGAGTCCTCATCAAAAACTGACCATATTGACTTTAATCTTGGACTTCCCAGCCTCCAGTACTGTGAGAAGTAAGTTTCTGTTGCTTAAACCATGCAGCCTATGGTATTTTGTTATGGCAACCCGAGCTAAGACTGTTTCTCTTTCTTCCCTGGTCTCTCCATCTCCACCCTGATAAATACTCTGTTTTTCAATGATGTTCAACACTGAGTTAAGATTTTATTCATTAGAGCTGCACTATTCAGTTAGGTAGCCACCAAACACAGGTAGTTAAGGAGCATTTGAGATGTGGCTGAATTAAGATGTGCTGTAAGTGTAAAATATATATCAGATTTTGGAGACTTAGTATAAAAAAAAGAATATTAACTATTCCATTAGTAATTGTTAATTTTAATTACATGTTGAAATGTATACTGTATACTTTATATGTATACTGTATACTTTAAATGTATACTGTATATTTTATTAAAATAAAATATATTATTAATGGTACTATCAATTTTTTTTTTTACTTTTTTTTAATGTGTCTACTAAAAAATTTTAAAGCATGTCTCTGGCTTGTATTTGTAGATGACATTATGTTTCTAATGGACAGCACTGATTTAGAATCTTTTCTTGTTTCTATTAAAAGCCAAACCATGATTAAAGAAGTAATGTTAATTAATCAGTTATATCTTGATGCTCATGAATTGTCAAAACTAGAAGGTGCTTTCTAAGGAGAAATTTTTACAAAGATAGAATTATGATATCATGTTGGAAATAATTTGGGACATTATCAAGAGCAAGATAAGAAATTTGCAAGGGACCTAGGGAGACCCACTTTGTTTTAGTTCACAGCAGATCAAATGTTATCCAGTAGGGAATCATGAACTCACAGCATGTTAGAGCTGGGGGCGCCTAGATAGAATATTTTCATATAAGGAAAATAAGGCTTTGGATATAATAATTTATTGCTCCTTTTTCAACTTTCTTTATCTCTTGTCAAGCCCTCCAATATTTATTACACAATAGTTCCAGACATTTGAACTTACCTCCCTTTTAAGTGGAAACTCAATACTGTACCCTTTTCTGACTCATTTATTCTCGATACTGAGAATGTTCCAAATAATATTTAAACTCATGAATTCCTAGCAAAAGAAAACCAATTGTAATGGCATGATTTTGTTACTCATCTCTCTTGCTGTAGAAAAGCTAGCAAAAATATAAATACCATCCATGAAAAACAACGTTGAATGCTCAGAATTGTATAATGATTGGGTAGATTACACCTTAGCATTAAAAAATAAATAAATAAAAGATGCTCCATAATAGGGTAAGTAAAAATTGAGTATATTATTTTACCACATAAAATGGCATTTTAAAACTTAAGTTAGATCAGTATAAATGAGATTCTATATTTTGTATATTAAGGTAGATAGGCTAATAAATGGCTTAGGGAAGGAGAGCAATTAGACTATGACCCTGGATTCCTCACCTTCCACTGCACCAAATTCAAAAGGGTTATCTGTTCACCATCATAAAGGCAATTGCACCTTTATTGTTAGTTATGGATGATGATCCAAATTTCATGTAGTGTCTTATTCTATCAATATGTTTTGGATAACATATGAGATGCATGTTCTCCTTGCACCCACATAGAAAACAGACTACTTTTTCTGCTTTCTAGCAAGTGTCTTTCAGGGTGTAGTCTGATTTTGTTTCTCTAGATCTTACTGCTATGCCTGCTGGAGAGAGCAAGGAAAGAGAAGACTCTTATTTCGTGGTCTAGAAAACAGATAGAGTATTTATATGTCTGCTTTTACCACATCCAGATCCTTCTAGGCCTTTCAGTGGCAGGAAAACTCTCCAAAGCAGAAAGCAATAGGACTTACTACAGTGCCACATGTAATAAAGGATGGGCCAAATCAAAGAGAGTATCACACAGAGGAGGACATTTTATTTATTCTGCCTTCCCCAATACTCAATGAAAAATCTATATCCTAACGATGGTGTTTTGTTAAGCCACGTCAGAAATCCTCATTTTTAAGGCAGGGATGAGGGGACTTTTACATTGTGTTAAATATTCCCATATCCATTCTGGGTGAACTTTAATTATTTAATGACTATTATGGAAATGTCCTAATCGTCACCACTGATTCGTTTAGGAATCAGACTTAAACCCAATCAGTGTGTGGTGTTCCCCACACCAAAAGCATCTGACATAATTTGGGCCATTGAGATGTGAGAGGTTTTCTGCTGGGTTTCTGCAATATTTCTTTACTTGGAGTTGAGATTAACAGGAACGGACAGTGTCTGTCATTCAGATGTGCCACCTGGAATTTCTGTAGCCATTTTGATGATCTGAGGTTAAGGCCAGGCACACAAAGGTTAAGACCAGGGCTGAGATGAGAGAAATGTGATAAAATGGAGCTTGAAACCTTCAATAATTAAGTCAACTGTAAACGTGACTCTCTAGACTTTCACTTATAAGAATCAATATTATACTTCCTTCTGTTTTAAAAGCAATTTGAGTTGGATTTTTCATTTTACTACAGCCAAAAGCAACGTAATGTCTCCATGGTGTGAGGGAACTGTTAGAATATGCTGACATGCAGACTGACCTATGTAGCTGACCTTAAATATCAAGTAATTTCTTTTATTGCCAGAAGCTACATAGGTAGCCATATTGCTTGGTCAAGCACAAATACCACATAAGGAGTTCAGGGTCACTGACACTCATCCCAACAAGTAGAAAGACAATGAGAATAAGACATGATACTGTGTTTGCATTTATCATGGTCTTTTTATTGCTGTAGATATAGTCATGGTACCAGAGTCTCCTTTTATTGAGAGAAGAAAGGTAATGTTGTTTTAGTAAATGAGACACAGCTATGCTTGAGTCCATTGTTCTGTCCCCTGGGGCCCAAGAAGCTACTCAAGCTGTACATTTTTGGTCTATCCCACCATTTGCTATTCAAATGTTTCCTATAAACTGTGACCACCAGTAGTTTAACCTTTCGGTATCTTTCAAATGTTTCTTTGACAGTAAAAAAATCAACAAAAACAAAAACAAAAAACCTGTAACTAGGATGGATGCACAAAATCCATTTTGAGGCTTGTATTGTGCAGCTAATAGATCTGCCATCAATTAAATGAGGGCATACGTTAGGTGAGTTGCATGTCCAGATACATTTCTCTGTTCTGAATCCATCTATTTACATTGCTGAATGGCCATGAAATAGTTTCCTTGATATTTTATTACCATCGAGCTGTAAAATTTAACAGCAAAGCCAACATTGTCTGAAATCTACCTCCTAGGGAAGAAAGGGGCCACGTGGAAGATTTAAAGCTTAACCAACAAGATACCCAGAAGTAGAAAATGAACGCTTGGAGTGAGCTTTTGTTAGTTAGAACTAATATCACAGCTGAACGGAATGACTTTCCTTTCATAAAAATAGTGTTCGACATATTTCAAATCCAAATGCTTATTTCTTCCTTCATAAGAGCACACATTTAATGTAAATGTGTTCCATGCTCTCTACTTCAGCTGAGGAAAAGCAGCTATTGTGTTACAAATCAAATCCCTTCACACAATATCTTCCTTTCACGCACTTGTAGAAAATGCAAAGGATATTAGGGGTGTCAGAATAAAAGATTCTTTTCCTTTAACAACAGCACTCAGGAGTAGACTTTAGGGCTATAAAAGGGACTTCAGAGATTGAGAGAGGAAGCCCTAAATTGTTTATCATTACTATGTTGGAAAGATAAGCCAAGTCAAGTCTGAACCAGGATTACATTATTTATGTAGTACATTATACTTGTAAAGCAACGGTAACTATTACATATATTTAAAACTCAATGCAATTCTCTGGTCCTGTTTGACATTCATTCTGCAGAAAATAGCATATTTTAAAGAATAATCGACTAGAGAGCATGACTTTCGATTCCCCACCAATAGTTTTATCCAGGCTTAATTCTATCGAAGTCGGGCATTTAGGGAGAAGCACAGATAATCAACACTTTGTATGCTGTGTTACTGTGGTTACCAAATCCTCTGAGATAAAAGCTTAATTTAACAAATTTGGACCCAATGGCTAAGGATTTGGGGGAATAAGTATGACTCTCTGAGGGACAGGCTACAAAGATGGACATGTCTGGTTTCAACTGAGGGAAGAAACACGTAACTGAAATTGTGAGAATTAACTTGCTCATCTCCTGCTTTACTTGGGATTCTTCTCTTGTCCATTCTCCATTCAGAAGCCAGAATGTTTCTGTCTAAATGGAGGTCACAACATATCATTTCCCCAACTTAAAATCATTCAAAAATTTATCACTATATTTAACAATCTAAATTCCTTATGTTTGCCTACAAGTACTGTTATGATCTGACTCTTACTCACCCTCAGAATCAGCTCCAGCAATTCATTCTTACTTCCCTCCCTCTTTACTTCCTCCCACCCTGGAATGTAGAACTTTTAAAAACTTCTTTATAAAATGCTGAGCCACACATGGTTTTCAAAGCTTTGGTTTCCATTAACCCTCTCTCCAGTACTCATTCATTGATCCTTCTCTGCATGGTTGAATTGTTATTACAAATTACCCCTTGTCGAAGTGACAGCTCTTTAGGCCTTCTCTGCCCCTTCTGCCTAAAATACCCCATCTTGTGTTGTTCTGCCTCCTTGTGCCTTTTGCAGCAGTTATCAAACTTTGTAATTGTTTCATTTTTGTGTTTATGATCAGTTTTTACCCTCATATCTGACAACTGCAAGCAAATATTTTTGAAAGCATAAGAACTTATATAATGATCGGTTTTCCAACTTAGAATGCAAGGGTTATTACTTTTGATTTGTTTTCATCAACTACAAAGTCATTGTTTTGTGAATTTCATTATCATTTGTTGAACATTAAAGGGTGTAAGCTATTGAGTTGGCATTTCATAGCTTACATGCTTCGTAACTATTCTTAAATTTAAAAAACCTAAAAAATCTGATGAAAATGAATTATTGTGTTAGATATGTTGATGGAATTTTTAAACCAGAGATTAGGGTCATTGGATATAAAAGAGCTTTCCAGGCTGGAAGGTCAATATAGATACTTGGCTACATTGGATTTTAATTAGTTTTGAAAATTTAGAAGAATATTAAATAAAAGTTTCACCTAAACTCTTTTCTGGAATAAAATATGTGCATGGGGGTGGGTGGAAAATTGAGAAGGTATTGGAAAAAGTTAGTTAGTTAATTAAATTATTAATGGAGAGGATATTTTGATTTTATAAATAACTAGAACAATGGTAGACCAAAGGCCATGTAATTGCAAGGAAAGCTGTTGGAAAGGAGATTTATTACTGATATAACTCCTTATAAGAGTTATTAGAGCCAGAAAAAATATGTAATTTTAAGGCCATGGTGATGGAGGACTTCTGGAAAGAGCTAAATCACCTGAATGAGTAAACATGCAACTGACGAGGAACATACACAGTAGGTTATTAGGAGTTAAATTAATTGGATAGAAGGAAAGCAGGGAATGGCTAAAACTTATTAGAAAGTTTTAAAAACATCTGCCCTGTGGAGTTAACAAAGCTTTAGTAGTATCAAATCCAAGTCAGCTAGTAGAAAAAGATTTCATTATGGGCTAAAAATACCAAAACAAAGTTGCTATTCAACTTCCAGTAACAGAGGGATAGTTCTTACCAACCTAATCCTCCCAAAGATTACAGTTGTAACTCTGGACAAATGTTTAAAAAACAACTACATAAAGTCATAAGACAGTTAGAAAAAAACAAAAAAAACAAGTAGAAATGAGTAGAGTTGATACTAAAATGAACAAGGAAGGAGGTCATTTTCCAATTTTTATGGCTTCCTGTCTGTGGGAAGACCCAAATCTTAAGATTTAGGTCTTAAGAAATCAGAATGAAGATTTTAGGGTGAATTCTGAGCTGGTATGTGACACTAAAATTCGGGCAAAGGAGAAAGACAGAGAGAGATGTCCTCAAATTCTGAAAATAAACTATCTAAATCTTGGAATGACTCCAAAATGTTTCATGCATGGAGCAGAGTCCAAAACAAAACAAAGCAAAACAAAGAAACAAAACAAAACAAAAACCCAACTAAGGCTAAAAGAAGAGAACAGCAATTTTAGCTGCTTCACCACAGAAGAGAAAGAGCTTGAAGTTTTTCAGCCAGGGTAATAGCCTTCTGGACTTTTTTTTTTTTTCCCCTAGAGGTGATTGGAAAACATACCCTGAAGTATGTTCCTCTTTGTGTGTATCTTAAAGGGAGAGGATGGGTTTATCAAAGATAGATTTGGAATGTTAGAAAGACTGTCATTCAAGACACTGAAAAATAACAGGAAGAAGAAAACAGCTAAAAGCAAAGTCTATGAAGACTTTGATAAATAGCTCCTTGCTGTCACATGCTTTAGATTTGCTTTACAGCAATGTGTACTTGATTCTTTCATTTGAATCGATCTATGTTTTCGATTATGGATAGCACTATGCACCCAACAGTAAAGGAAATTAAGATAATAAGTGATTATTCTTTTGGAAACTGACAGTATTTGTATATTTTGTATTTAATTGTCCTTCTATAAAAATAGGATATCTACATTTAAAATAGATTTAAGAGAATGGACAAAACTCTTCTGGAAAAGAAAAAAGTAGCTTCTTGTTCCATCACTAATTAGTATTTGCCTTTGAGTACCCTGTAAATTTCAATTTTCTGGTTTTTAGTTTCTTCACATAAAAAATAAATTGTATTTAATAATTACTGATGTGTTTCCAGCTATAGAGTCCTCTGGCATTTCTATAAAACTGCGACAAAGGAACATCCCTAGATTCCGCTTAAAGTAATATTTACATAAGGCAATGCATATATATATATATGAGATTTTATATGCACTGGGAAACCAAATATTTGTGTGACTCCATTTATTGTGATATTCATTTTATTGTGGTTGTCTGGAACTAAACCCACAATATCTCTGAGGTACACCTATACTTTAAAAGTAATATATATCATATGTCAAATACCATAGAAAAAGATCTCAGTAACCTCACAAAATAAGAACTGTATCATATACCATTTTTTCTAGGAACACTGATACTCTACTTAGAGGCATAAATGGTTTCATATTTGTAATTTTATATTTAGTCAGTTGTAAAAAGAGTTTAAAATTTTCTCATGCTTTAGATTCCTTTCCCAATTAAATATTTTAAGTACAAAAATTCATCCCTCTAAAACAAAGCTAATCTGGAGGAATTTGAAGACTAACAGAAGTGGTGAATTGAAATGGCATATGTTATAACATGTTTTCTTTGAGGATAATTATAGGACATATGGAGAAAGATACTCCCTTATTTAAAGTTAAATTTTAAAAAAATGGACATTGTCAAATTTATTCCTTTCTCAGATGAATATCCATTATGCAGTAAGTCACAGGAGGTCTGCTCTGAAATACCTTACTAGGAAGCTTTCACTGAAAAAAGTAGAACATTACGCCCCTAAGCAGATACAGTAAATCAAAATCAGGTTGAGTCTTTTTAATCTTATGAAATGACTATAGTGAGAATGGCAATACATTTCACAGACTAAAAGAGACAGAAGCAACCTTAGAGACAATTTAATCCAGTTATTTTCACCAGCTTGTACCTTTTTAAATCTCAGAAACCTTTGGGCAAACTCCAATATAAAAATCAGATCAAAACACAGTCTGTCCTCCCCACGTGGGGGTCCTCAGATTGCTACTCTGAATCCATTAAAACTCTGCAGAGCACAGATTGAAAACCACTGATCTGATCTTGCTATCATTTTCCAGATGGCAAAACCGAGTATCATGAGGATTAATGTGTTTGCCAAAGCTGGTGGCTTGATGTGTTGGGGATCCTGGCCTAGAATCTGGGTCTGGTGCAGCCAGCTCTTGCCTGCACTGAACACCTCTTGCCTCCTTCCAGAAGTGGGCCTCTTTGCTGCAAGCTGCGGGTATACAATCCACGTCAAGTAGATGTGAAAGTACTATGCAAACAAATTCAAGTTGTCCTTTAATCTATTTTCCTTTATTAAAATGGGGTCCTCTTGCAGAACGCTGTCTGCACGGTACCGGATGTCTCAGAGTGATAGGCCACGCATATGCCATAGAAATCAAAGAGATCCACGCTATTTTAACAAGGCAAATAGGCTTCCCAAGTGCTTTCAAATGATATTCACATTGTGTAAAATTTTTCTAGAAAGTTCCAGAAATGCTTCCCACAAAGCCTAATCTTTTTTTCTTTTTGCTTTTTTCCTCAAACCTTCCTAACCCAGAGTGGAATAACTGGCCTACAATAGCATAACCATCATTTAGAAGATTATTCTTAAATGTTACAATTATTAGATGACAAAATAAAAGTCACATTAAAAGCAAAAGATTTCCTTTCAACACTTTTAAAATCCTGTGGCATCCTTTAAGAGAGAAGACACATATTAGTGCTTTCATCAGTATTATTCTGTTAGTAATATTTTAAGTGTTATGAAACATGAAGGGCTGTATGGATTTTCCTCCTGGAAAACAGTCTCAAATGTGTATAAAATGATTATAAGATGCTCATGTCAAAGAACTGACTAAATCCAACAGACTGAATACTCAGTGTTATACAATGTATTTACTTAAATGTTAGTCATGCAATTTTGCTCTAATTCTTAAAAAAAAAAATTGCAGGAGAGCTTTATTAAAAAGAACTTAGTTCAGAATTTAACTTCTAAAACCAAAAAGTTCTATTTTTTTCAAAACAGCTGTAATTTGGCTAGAAATATTATTCTCTCTGCACCATCATTAACATCACCAGTGAAAATGTGTTTATTAGATATCATCATCAATGTTGTAAGGTTATTTCATCCCATCTCAAAACAGTGTATATGATACAATCTTTCATGAGGTAAAATAAAAGCTAAAACTAAAGCAAAAGACCTGAAATACTGGCTGTTTGGGAATTCCCTTTTGGTCCAGTGGTTAGGATTCTGCCCTTTCACTTCCAGGGCCCTGGTTCGATCCCTGGTTGGGGAACTAAGATCCCGCAAGCCACATGGAATGGCCCAAAACACTGGCTCTTCATATACTGATATTATAAACATGTTCCTAGGGTTGCTAAGTTATAGTAAAATTGTACATTATTAAGTAGATTGTTTAATCCAAGGCACTTTTTGTGCAATTAATTCATGTTACAGAACTGTTTAAACAGCATGCCTCTAAAAATTTAAATACAAGTAACAAGTAATAAAGCAAAAAAAGAATTATAGCTAACATTTAAATCTCCCGGATGTGTAAATATTGGTTAAATTGTATTCAATAAGATTTTTCTTAATGTTAATTTAAATAATTTAACTGTTAAACCTTTAACTTTACTAAAATTATAAATTTACCATATTTAGATGCACTTAAAAGTAGTCTAGCTTTGAGAAATTTTTTAATGATTACAAGGCAAAGATGAACTGGTTATAAAAGTATTAATATCACAAATTTAATATTTACTTTTCTATACCTGCATTTTTCCAAATCACTACTATAATTATCAATATGTAATCCATTTATTGTTACTGTTATTATTTTATAGCTTCCCAGATTTAACTTTCCATTTATTTTTGATACTTTCCTATGGCTAGGGACATATTTATTCAGGTACCTTTATGGAGTTACAATCTTATTGCAGAATCAAAAAGAAAAACAGGAATACAGTCTCATTCCCAGTTGGCCAACATAACCTGTACTATCTCTCATCTGTGTGTTTTGCTCTCATCTGTGTTTATCTCCTGACAGATGAGGAGTAAGATCTATGTAGTTTTATTTGTGAATTCCCACATGAGCTAATCAATTATTGGAAAACTTTCTACGTGGTTATTGTTTGGGGCTCCTGGTACAGGTCTGTCCTCTTTTCTATCTTCTATTTTAGGAAAATTTGATTTTTTTTTTTTTTTTTTTTGCGGTACGCGGGCCTCTCACTGCTGTGGCCTCTCCCATTGCGGAGCACAGGCTCCGGACGCGCAGGCCCAGCGGCCACGGCTCACGGGCCCAGCCGCTCCGCGGCACGTGGGATCCTCCCGGACCGGGGCACGAACCCGTGTCTCCTGCATCGGCAGGCGGACTCTCAACCACTGTGCCACCAGGGAAGCCCAGGACAATTTTTTTATTTAATCAGTGTTTTCGCTCTCCTCTCTTTTCCATTTTCTAAGACAGAGAATGAACAATAGTAAAAACAATCACATCTGCTTACAGGTAACCTTTTTCATTTTGTTATGAAATTATGGTTTCAAAAATCAGCTTATTTCTCTTTACCACAATTATTATTATGATTCTGATTTCTTTTTAATTTGGCCAGTGGAAATCCTGGCTCCTTCATTTTTTTAGGGCTGTTCCTGAAACTGCTAAAAGTATTCACTTTATCAAAATTTTCCAAACCAATGATGATTTTATTTTTTGTTCGAAGACATGAAACAGGCTGCTACATAAATATCCCTTACTTCTTGTCATATCAGGGAACCATACCTGTATACTAAAGATTCAGGGTGGAAAATGTGTAACAAATGTTACTTTGCCACATTTACTGAAGGAGTGGTAAAAATGTTCATTTTAAAGTCAAATATTATTTTAATAATTGATTCTTAATTTAATCATACAATGCCCAAATATTATTAACATAGAAATATTTCTAGCTTATTTTCTTTATAACTTATATAGGTATAATTTTGCACTCATCCAAATTTTAAGCGTACTACCTTTTCTTATAATCTTTATATGCCTCATCATCCACAGATATATAGTCAATTTATTGACGGACATCTATTTCATCTTTGTCCTAATGCTATAATAGACAATAAAATCAGAGACTTATATGATGTAAATATATAGGAGTCACTGTTCTAAGCACTTTCATAACTTTATTAACTGACCTAACAAATGTATGTCCACAGTTTGCATTTTGGGAAACTAAGACACCAAGAGATTTATTAATATGTTACCGAGAATCACACATATTAGGAATACTGGTTAGAACCAGGATTTGGATTCAGGGACCATGCCCTTAACTACTATCCTCCAGTAATTTCAGCTACTGAACTTAAAGCTTAATTAAACATCTGCTAAAAGTCTTATAATGTTTAAGCCTCCGTCAATTTATTTGGTTACCTAATATCAAATTGATGGGCAAAAAAACTAAGATAAAAATCATCAATCGTAGTTTTGTTATATTTTTGTCCTTTAATGATTTTTACATTTTGTTTGCATCTCAGATTGATCAAGTTTTCTAACATATACAAATATAACATGAGGTAGACAAAACCTCTCAAACATATGACAATCCTCATGAATTTATATATTCTGTAATTTAAAGTTTTCCCATATTTTTTCTCATATTTGATATTCTTCTTAACCATATTTTAAAATGATGATGTGTAACTCTGAACTCTTTTTATATTTATATATTGAATTTCTTTTGCACACATATTTCTGTTTAATTTCTGCCTCAAAAATATAGCCTATTTTAAAATATAGCCTATTTTTAACTGTTGTTGTCGATATTCAATATATTATAAAATAAATCAAGGGCAAAGTGTAGATCTGATGCGAACGTCGGTCGAGAAAGGTCTTATCTTTTCTAAATATTAGTAGATAACTTGGCTATTAGTAAAACTGTCACCTCTGCTTCTACAGCATTATATATTTTTCTATTGATTTTTAATAAACGGCACATCTCTTTGAGGGGTTTACATTTTTCAGCAATTCTTCTTATGGTAATAGTTACATTGTATTATAAAATATTATTTTACACATTTCAAAATATCCAAAGTAAATATACCCACAGAAGCGTTAACATGCCATGATGAGGTATATTGAAACTATTATATATTTTCAGTTTTGACTTTTGAATATGCTCTTGCATTCTAGATCTGCATTGAAAATACAGGTAGCATCTCAAGAATTGGGTATTTCAAATTAGACTGCAGGGCATGTGTCTGAATGTAATGTCCAAAACGTCACCTGTTGTCACTTCAGTAATTATATGTATTCTTCATATTTCACTGGCCACGTTATGTTTATTTCTGTGAACTCCTCAACATTTATTTAAATCTTCAGAAAAGAAATCTATAAACTTCCAAGCGTCTTGACTTCTTTCAAGTTGCTTCGGTTTTTATCGTAGAAAACGCAAATTTAATTTAAGCTAAAGATGAAAAATCTCGTGTTAAATTTAAAAACTCTCTAAAGAATTTCAATTTTTTCTTACATCAATAATGTTGTTGGAAAAAAAATTGAAATGTCCAACATAGTGCTTTTAAGCTCAAAATTCTTTTATACTATAAATGCAAATGATCTTCCTTTGTAATATCAAATCACTTCTGTGAAATCTAGTAAGGTGGAATTTAATCACAATAAATAGGTTAGGTTTAAAAAGGATCTTTTTGATAACAAAAGTTGTTTAATTTAATTTTTATAAATCAGGCATTAATCAGATATACCTTCTCTGCCCTCTAAAATATTTTGGACTCATTCAAGACATAGTGACTCAAAGTCATTTACCTAAATTAATGACCCAAAACATAACTGATTAAAGGAGTCAAGAAGTCCCTTTATATGAATGATGTGGTTTTGCTAGAGGAAGAGTTTTTATGGAAGTCTGGACCCTGTACATTTAATGACCTTGGGCTCATCATTTCCCCGCTGTAGCTATTGCTTCACCACCGATAGCTGATGGGGAACACTGCAGGGTTAACCATGCCTAGGTGCCTCCAGAACTCTCCCCACCTACTACTGTATTTTCAAATTACGGGTCACAACCTTCTAGTGACTTGTGAAATCAATTTACAAGACGGACATAGAACATAAAGGTGAAATCTTAGAATTCAGCACATAAAGAATAGGTATCCTTTATGTATGTTTAGGTATCCTTATGTATGTATTTCTGCTTGAAATATACCACTCTGAATGAATTGAAAATATATCTGATGAACTTATTTTCTTAAGCGTTTTACTAAAGTAAAAAAAATAAGTGGAAGTTTGCGAAACAATTAATGTGACTTTTTAAACTCTGTATTAGTCTCCCTATTGCTTTTCTCTTTTGGTGGTATTCTGTATTACTTCCTATGTCCTTCCTTCAGAGTAGCATTCTATTTTCACTTCCTAAGTTTTATCAGGACACCACATTCCCTTTTTATTGGTTAGGGAGGCAAATGTCAGTTCTCTACAGTGTGGCAGGAACCATGTTAATCACTGGAGATACAAGAATATGTATAAAACAATATTCACTCTTAAGAACCTGACAAATTTGTTGAAGAAAACAGAAAAGTGAATAGAAAATTATTTCTCAACTAGACGTATTATTAGAACTCATGGAAGCTGAGGAAAGGTGAAAAAGTATTGTCTGAAGCCCACTTTTTAAAGGAATTTAGGAGTAAAGAAATTTTATAAAGCGATGAGAAAAATGATTCCCTGACAGAAAGAGATAAAAACATTACGAGGTTACTTTAAACTGGATAAATAGGAAAAGGTGAAATAACAGCACTGGCCCATCAGTGTTTAAAGTTTAAATGGCATCTGAATGGCCTGTCTCCTTCTGTGTTACCTGTCTCAGAGGAACTTCTTTCAGCTATACTGATGATACAGAAAACAGAAAATCTTATTCATTCTTGCTACATGATTTACACTGTGTTAAGAAACAGTCTTTTGTGCTATTTTGCTATGTCTCTCTGTTGGTGACTAAACTATAAAGTCTCCTGACTACCTCTGTGCTGTGAATTCAGAGAAGTGCTAAATGTAGTGCTTCCTCTGGGAAAAAGCCTGTACACTTCCTCAAGACTCTTAAAGTGAGCCCCCAAATCTACAAGATGTATTTCTTTGTACAAATATATATTTTTTGCTTTTAACAATCCCTACCGCACTCTGATTCATCTCTATAAATGTTCAAACTTAAGAAAATATATTCTTACATGTTGCTTGCCATATGCACTTCAGAATTCCATTTGCTTTTATAAATTCGTCAAAAATGTTTCCAAAATAAAGCCAAAATCAGGGGCAATTTTTTCATTCAGCAAAACATATGCCAGGCACAGGGGATGCAAAAAAAACATGGCATAATCAGGGTTTACATTGGAGGAGACAAATAAATATAGTATGGAGATTGAGGGAGACAGGATTGTCAAAGTCCTAATTTTGGCTTGTGCAATTCCGTGGGAACTACAATAAAGAACGTTGGAGAGAGAACAGGTTTGGGGGCAAGCAACATGAATTTGTTTGGGAATATTGAACTTGAGGTGTTTTTAATGCAACTGGATATACTGTCTGCAGCTAAGATGGGGTGTCGGAGCTGGGGATAAAAATTTGTCTTTTTCTTTACCTTTTTAAAAAAAATTAATTAATTATTTTTGGCTGTGTTGGGTCTTCATTACTGAGCACGGGCTTTCTCTAGTTGCGGCGAGCAGGGGCAACTCTTCCTTGCGCTGTGCAGGCTTCTCATTGCGTTGGCTTCTCTTGTTGTGGAGCACAGGCTCGAGGCGTGCGGGCTTCAGTAGTTGTGGCTCGCGGGCTCTAGAGCACAGGCTCAGTAGTTGTAGCGCATGGGCTTAGTTGCTCCGCAGCATGTGGGATCTTCCTGGACCAGGGCTCGAACCCGTGTCCCCTGCATTGGCAGGCAGATTCTTAACCACTGTGCCACCAGAGAAGCCCTGTCATTGGTTTTTGAAGTGGCATCATGAATGAGATTTTCAAATTAAAAAAAAAAAAGTAAAAAGAGAAAAGGTCTTCAATGTGTGTTTTGAGGAGCTCCAACGTGCCAACAAAAACTGTAAAAATATTTATAGCATGTGTTCCATTTGAAAATACAAATATATAACATCCCTGAGCACGTGATGCAACTGAATTTAGTGCTGTTTTCCCCCCAGGCTTGTATTATGGCTATTTTCATGTGTCATTCCCTGTATTGTCAGCTCCTTGAGGTCAGCTGTCTTTTTGACTATGTGTGTCATAAAACCTATGGCAGGGTTTCAATGTATATTTTAAATTGAATTGAGCAAATGTATTTTTAATTTATTTCTGAAATATTATAGAACACAATTTAATATGTTAATTGTTTTTGAACTATGGATTCATTGGGAGAACTAGATAAAGGAAATTAATCATTTATGGTCCAGTTTCTACCACTTATAAAGAAAATGTAAACAAAACACTAAATGTATTATTGATCAATTTATATCACAAGAATACCATAATTAATAATGGATAATACTGTTAGGTAGCTGATAAAGAATACTTCTTTTATCCCCTGAGTTGAGAACTGTGGTATATTAAAGAGGGTGGCAAATGTTGTGCCTTCTTATAGAGAGTGGTGGGGTCTGTGTCCCCTCTCGGGGTATCTGGATGGGCTTCTGGAACTAACTGACCAACAGAATGTGGTGGAAGTTATACTTTGCCATTTTCTGGGTCCAGGCCTTAAGAAACATGTAGCTTCCTGGGATGGTTAATTTCATGTGTCAAGTTGACTGGATCACAGGCTGCCCAGATACTTGGTTAAACATTATTTCTACTTTTTAATGATTTTGTTTAATCAAAAATCACAAACATGTTAAGCCAATGGAGGTTGGAAATAAAGAATCAGTGTAGAAGAAAAAAATATGTGTGTGTGTGTATTTCATATATATGTGGTAAAATATTTGAAGATGAATTCTTTAAGAAGAGCATACATTTGAAATTAAACTTTTTTAGTTAATGGTTTGTGTTGAGGTTTCTTCACTGGGTGTTTTTCATACTTCTTTAAGGACCTAAACTGAAATTTATCTCTACATAATGCTTCTGCAGTTAGGTATATCTTCTAACATGTATAAATAAGTATGCATATACATTTTTTCACTTGTCTTCTATTTCCAGTGAGACTAATCTGTAGCCATGCCTAATCCCTTTGCTTGCATATAAGGCAAGGCAGAAAATTATTTTGCATATTTTAATTTATTATTTGCATATTATTATATAACAACATGCACTTCAGATATGTTTTACCTCCAAAAAAGAGATTTATAAAAAATATGGTTTCTTTCACCACAATTACAGTAAGAAATATTTTTCGAGGCACATTAAAGTAGTAATATTTTAACTGAGGCTGACACATCCTTCATAATTACCTTTGTTCTATTACAGCACCTTACAAATTGAATTAATTCACACTATTATAAAACCAAAATATAGGATATAAAATCACGGAGCACCAAAGAATTTAAGCTGATGTCAGTTCTGTTACCCAAATAAATCAAATCACACTCCTTTCTTTTTCTTTTTTTTAATTGAAGTACACTCCTTTTTTCAAATACATAAACATTATCACCTGTATAAAACATAAATTAAAATAGAATAAGAGAAGACATTAGCTCACCCCAATGACCTCTCTTGAGCCATTCACCTCTTTGAAACATAAATATGACTTAGTAAATCATACCTGTCAAGAGAAACAATTCATCCTTCATTAGAATTTGAATGATTTAAAATGAAAGAAATGAATTAAGGCCAGTGATTGGCAGTACATTTTTAGTGAAAGGCTACCACTTTTTCTTTCATCACAGAATTTGAGAGGCGAATGCATTGAAAGTATTCTTTCTGGTATCTTTCATAGAAATAATCTATGTCCAACTATTTAAACCTTGTATACCATCCCAGCTATGAAAAAAATGTAAATATTGGACTATTTTAATTTCTTTTCTAACTTGAACTTAACATTTCATTAGCATATAAGCTAATATCAGAATATATTTGCATCACAAATTTAACAGGCCCCAAACAAATCATTGATTTCCCTCCCAGTATCTACTCAGTTTTTAGCCTGGAAACATTAGTCATCCTAACTTCTTTTCCTCAGAAACATCTCAAACTAATACATTAAGTCAATTTTTACCAGCCATACCTTCTAAATATATATGTGGAATCCAACCACTTCTTACTACCACCAACCACAATTATGTTCACAACACCATGGTTTCTTTCACAGAAGTTAGCATGACACACATAAAAGGGAAATCACGTGTGGCCACTTTCCTCTTTAAAAGATGCAATTCACATTCATAAAATCCAAAATCTTCTAATGGACAACAAGAACGTACACAATCAGGTCCATTCCTATTTCAGACCTTGTATCGTGTCATTCTCCATTCACTTGTTTCTCCTCTGGGCTACTGGTTGTTATCCATGACAAGCATCCTCTTATCTCAAGGCATGTAGAGTTATTGTTCCCTCAGACTTAAATATTCTTCTCACCTCTCTTTGTGGATTTTTCCAACACTGCATTCAAGTATTGCCTTTTTAGATAGCACTTCCCTGACAATCCTGGTTAAAATGGTATCTCTCAGCCTGAACTATATGTATTTTTACTGTAACCCCAACCAAAAACTAAGCTCCAAGAGAACAGGACCTTTGTTTTATTAACTGCTAAATTATCATTGTTGGAACACAGTCGGTGCTTAAAAATATTAACTAAATAGATCTAACGCCAATTTGGTAGGATTCTATTACCTTTGCTCTACCTAACCACCATATTCATTTTTCCTGCCATGAAAATACATTTTGATACATTAGTTACTTCTCTTATTTGCCCTAAAGAGGTGATCTATACAACTGACAGAGAGATAACTGGAATGGAGACTCAACCAACTTTAGCAAGGTAAGGACTGTGCAAGAGATCCCTCTATAACCTCTGTCAAATGCATAGTTCTGGACACAAAGTAGACAGTAAGTGAACATGTGTTAAATGATTGATAACCACATTCCATTTATATCATTTTACTTTATTTTGCCACTAATACCACTATTAACAATAATTATTATTGACGTTTCCTGACAATCTACCATGACAGAATTCACTAAATTTCCCTCAATATTCATTTTATTCTTTATTTTAGTTATAAAACCCCCAAGTTTTAGCTGTACATATGACCACTCAGCTTGAATTTATATTTCTTAGCCTTTCTTGCTGATATTGTGGACACGTGCCTGAATTTTGACCAAAGAGATGCAAGAGGAATCTAAGTGCTCACATTCCGGGTCATTTTTTAAAAGCCATTGCTTATCTTCTGGTACTCCTTCTCCTTTTCTCATGGACTGGATCCTGGAATTAATTGTAGGGCTGGATATTTTCTGTTTGTCCCTCTAGAGCCACAACTCATTTTTTCTATGCCCTGGGAAATTGGTTCTTATGGATTCCCAGGTGCTCTGATTCCCAATTGGGTTTGGTCAATGGAAGGCTGGTTGGTGGGAGGAGAAATTTATTCTTTCGTCTCTCTCTCTGTCCAGATGTTGTGTTCTTTTCCTCAAGACCACTCCTAGGAGGTGGTCCATAGGATCACCTTCACCTGTGGTTATCCTTTCTGCATTTTAGAAGTAGTTCTCTCATTTCCTCTTCAGGTCTAGGCATGATGACAGCTCCTTTATCTTTGAGTTCATTTAAACCTACCTATACCTTTGTAACTAGCCCCTTTATTAAACTCTTCTCATTTTGAGCTTGAGTATAATGACTTCGCCCACCCCCACCTGCAACATTACTTTTTGAGACCTGGATTGATATAGTAAACAGTACAAAGAGTTGTATCAGGAAACAAAGCCTTAAGTAAGTATGTTTATGGGAAAGGTTTGCTCATATATATGGCATCTTCCTTGCTGGGAAAAAAAGGATACAGATAAAAGCATCTACAGATAAGGTAGCTATGGCACTTTAGTCGCTCAGGAGATCACAGTAAATATAAGGATTGTGGGGTAAGCTGGTTCCTTCTGTTGTCCCTAAAAATGATACGTAGGAAAAAAATACCAAAATGATGACCTTGGATGTTTAACTCATACTATGGATGCAAAGTTAGCAAATCTTTGTGGGGAAGATAAGACTGAGAGTCAGACCCAGAGGCTAATTTCATAGGCTGCAGAATTTAGCACCAATTAAATGTTCATTCCCACCAGGTAAGGTGATGCTAAGGTAAGGGGAGTGATGGGGAAAGATTGAAACCCTGATACTGGGTATTTGACACTTGAAGCTAAGAAACTGAACTCTCAATTATTTAGAATCTCCTTTTCTGTTGGAAGTAGTCTCCCTTTTGTCTGAGGGAACTAGATTTTTCCTACCTGAAAAATATTTAAATTACTGTATATTGGGCAGTTGCCTTCTAAGAGGATTCTCTCCAGCACCCACACCCTGATAACTCCTCATTTTCCTCCAAGCTCATAATAAGTTATTTTCTAGCCTATTGTCAATATAAAAGCATAAGACTTGGCAGAAAATAGCCTATATACTGGAAAAGTTACATGACATTGTCAAAGCTGATCAACAAGAACCTGACAATCATAATGAAATTGTATTCTGAAGGTGTTAGAAAAGGCATACAAAATATAAGACCTATCAAGCTGAATTTACTGACACGGGCACACTTATTCAGTGTTCTGGATTTAAGATGTTGGCTTGGGCTTCCCTGGTGGCGCAGTGGTTGAGAGTCCGCCTGCCGATGCAGGGGACACGGGTTCGTGCCCTGGTCCGGGAAGATCCCACGTGCCGTGGAGCGGCTAGGCCCGTGAGCCATGGCCACTGAGTCTGCGCGTCCGGAGCCTGTGCTCCGCAACGGGAGAGGCCACAGCAGTGAGAGGCCCGCGTACTGAAAACAAAACAAAACAAAACAAACAAACAAACAAAAAAGGTGTTGGCTTGAGCCCTGGGGAGTGGCAATTATATTCTGTGAGGGGGCTAATTGCTTCACCTAAAGTCAATGAGGATGAAATACCAGCCCTGTTCTGACATATTCTAGAGGAAGGAGTACACGGGCTCAAGCATGAGAATATTGAAGTGGATCTATTATGCATAAGCTCTTAAATTAGTCTTAAGCTGTATCCACTGGAATGGTTTAATCCAGGAGGGCATTCTCTTTGTCACAACAGTAAAATATGCCTTAGTGATAGAGGCACCAGTATCTTTGAGAGATTTAGGGTAGCTCTTCTCTCTAGGCTAGAAATGAAAAAGAGGAATACCACATCTAATTTAAGTTCTTAATCCAAATGAGAAGAATGAGATCATAGTAGGTAGAGGTCATCTTATGTCACTTAAAATCAGAGACAAGCTGGTCACAGGTATAGAATGGTAGCAATTAGTAACAGGGGTGGCATAGAATTCAATGTGTTGATTGACTGGGTCTTTTTAATAGCTAATCCATCCCAAATTTTCTAGGAATGAAACTGATAAGCAAATCAATAAAGGCAAGACCAATGGATACTGAAGGAATAAAGCTTCGTGTTATTCAGTCTCATAAAGAAGCCAGTCCAGCCAACGTACTGCCAGAAGGCAACTGGAAGGTGGAAAAAGGAGAGGGGCCAGTAGCAGTTATGATTTATATTAGTTCATTGTTCATGTTCCCATCTTTTTCTCACATGACAAGTGCAGATAGTAACTGAAGTTAGTTGTCAGATCAGAGTGTGATTAAATGGACATCGCTCTGTGCTTATACAATAGCTGATGGCACTTAGTATGTTGTCTGTTTTAGGAACATGTATTTTTTTCTTCAGGATAAATGACGAAAAATGGTTTCTGATGGAAAAAAGTAATGAACTGTGCATGCTATTTTTTTCTTCTTGCCCCTTTGTTACACTGTGTGCTCTGGGAGGCTGATGTTATGAACAGCATCCATAGGCTCACCTGTCCTCAGGATCAGCGTTTGGAATGTGTCTTCCAGGGCTGATCAGAGGGTGAGAAGAGAACAGGGTCAGGTATTTATTCCCCTGCTTCTGCCCATTCCAGGACTGCTGTATGTTGCTGCTACATTCCACTGAAAATCACAGGTCTTGTTGGATGGCTCTCTCCCACAGATTCTGGTAATTTCTCCCTCTTCTTGTCCCTTCAAGCAAGATGCCAGAGGCTGTGCTGTGGTCTCCTCTTATCTGTTACACCAAACCTTTTTGGTTCCTTTCCCCCTGTCCTGCTGTTGTAAATTGTCCCTTTATTACACTCACTTCAAATAGGCCAATGGACTGTGTCATGTGTTTCTTGCTGGGACTCTGGTTGACATACTGTGAGAGTCAGCTTTGAACATGCAGTCAACACAACTACTGAGAGGGCAGCAAAGCAGCAAGATCAAAGGAACCTGGGTCTGTCCCTGAATTTCCTGCTGAGCTGAGCTGCCTACTCTCCCCGGAGCCCTGCTCTGCAGACTGTCATGAAATAGAAATATGTTGTCTTAGATTCCATATATATGTGTTAGGATACAGTATTTGTTTTTCTCTTTCTGACTTACTTCACTCTGTATGACAGACTCTAGGTCCATCCACCTCACTACAAATAACTCAATTTCGTTTCTTTTTATGGCTGAGTAATATTCCATTGTATATATGTGCCACATCTTCTTTA
>NC_041232.1:77078574-77121988 GCF_002837175.3 Physeter macrocephalus | reverse complement strand
TTACAATGGTGTGTTAGTTTCTGCTTTATAACAAAGTGAATCAGTTATACATATACATATGTTCCCATATCTCTTCCCTCTTGCGTCTCCCTCCCTCCCACCCTCCCTATCCCACCCCTCTAGGTGGTCACAAAGCACCGAGCTGATCTCCCTGTGCTATGTGGCTGCTTCCCAGCCATAAAAAGAAATGTAATTGAGTTATTTGTAATGAGGTGGATAGACCTAGAGTCTGTCATACAGAGTGAAGTAAGTCAGAAGGAGAAAGACAAATACCCTATGCTAACACATATATATGGAATCTGAGAAAAAAAAAAATGGTCATGAAGAACCTAGGGGTAAGATGGGAATAAAGACAGTTTTGGAGGAGAACAAGATCCATATTATGACCCCTGGCACCCGCAAGAAGCACCGTGAATGTTGCTGCCAGTCTCATGGGAGACGCAAGAGGGAAGAGATATGGGAACATATGTATATGTATAACTGATTCACTTTGTTATAAAGCAGAAACTAACACACCATTGTAAAGCAATTATACTCCAATAAAGATGTTAAAAAGAAAAATGAAATATGTTGTCATCTGTTTGAAGCACTGCATTTTTTATATCTTTGTCATGACGGCATAGCCTGTGCTCTAATTAATAGACCTACTGCATGCCCAGCACTGAACCAAGGGATTAACACAGAATTGCTCATGTAATTTTCTAAAACTCCTAAGAGGTTACCATTATTAATCACATTTTATAAAGGAGAAAATTGAGCTTCACAAGCACTGGGTAATTTGTCCAAGTTCACAGAGCTAAGGAACAGATTTGGGAATTGACCTGAAATCTATCTTATTCCAAATGTGTAATCTTCCTACTGTAGTTCACCATCTCCTTAAATAGGTTTGCTTTGCCCCCTCCAGGTTCCAGGCCCTGTAGCTTCTTTAGAACTTACCTAATCTACACTGTTCTCTCATCTTCCCCCAATCTGGGGAATGCTGTGCTCAGACAGAACGTTCTGCAAGCATAGGATCTAAGAAATAATCATTAAGCCTGCCCCCCACCCCACGATTAATCTATCAGTGTTTTGTCTAATACTAATCAAAAATAGAAAGGATATTTGAGGTCCTCATGAAATGTATTTGCTCCTCTATAAAGCAGAGTCAATAGTGATAACACAAGCTGCAACTAGATAAAGACACTTATCAAGGATCCACATCTTTTACCTGAACAAATGTGGAAGAAAAAAAATGAGATTCTGTTAACTTTGACAAAGGCTCTTAAGCTGTCACAAAGACCCTAATCCTTGAAATATTTGACAGGAAAAAGATGGATGCTGGCAAAATTATTTGCTTTACATTACAAGGGCAACATTATCACACGCTTTTCAATAAGTACAGGCTCAGGTCACTGAAAAGTCTCATAAACGCAAAATTATAAAGCTTCAATTCAACTTTTCATGTTCTCTTTCCTCTTATTCTCTGTCCTCTTCTTTTCCATATCCTGTTATCAAGTGTATTCAAAAAATATCTCCAAATACTGCACATGGTCCTGGAACCATTGAGAATACTGATATAGTGACTCCTTTAGGATTTGTGGAGCTGTCATGTCAAATCTGGTGAGTAGAGATGCAAGCATGAATGCAGTTATACTTTTTAGCAATTATATAAAAATAGTTAAGCTAGAATTAGAAATAATTAACCAAGTTCTACCCTTATGCTTTCTATGGCATCACACTGGAAGTTTCTGAGAGATGTTTGAAGACAGGAATGTGGCTTATAGAAGGCTCAGGGGTTTCAAAATTCGGGGAACTACCAGGAGACCATAGATCTGTTGAATGTAAGACATTACTCTTATACCTCAATTTATACTTTATTTATTGAAATAATACATTTTAGAAACTCCACCTGTCTGTAGACTACATTATGAGAATGGGCACTGGATTTTATTAGATTCTGACCCCAGCTCGATCGCAAATGGATTTTGTGACCTCTATTGATATCATTCTTCATAGCCAAAAGGGGAAATAGTTCTTATTCAAAAATCACTGCAACAGACTATTCTGCATATTGACAAGTGATTTGTAAGGGAAAGGTTGAAGGAAAATGCATAAACTTCAAATGTATGCTACAAATTTTCTTTTCTAAATTTGTGTTAAGTTTCCACCTTTGTGATTTAGTTTTTAGTGATTTAGTTTTTGGGATTCGGAAGTATCTTTGATTTTCTTTGATCGGGATTTTTTTCAGCTTTGTGGAGGTATGACTGACACATAAAAATTGTATGTATTTAGGGTGTATGACATGATTTTTTAAGGTATACAATGTGATGATTTAACATACATATACATTGTGAAACTGCTCACCACAATCAAGTCCATTAACACATTCATCACCTCACACAGTTACCATTTGTGTGTGTGTGCGTGTGTGTGTGTGTGTGTGTGTGTGTGTGAGAGAGATAAGAAACAATTTTAAAGTATCAAAACTGCTACCTCTCTTCACTCTCAGTTTTCCTCCTGTTCCCTTCCTCAGGTGGCAAGAATTGTGTGGGACAGTGGAGTTTATATGACTCTAAGTTTTCCATTAAACAGTTAGTGATTTTCTTTTACCACAATTTAGGAAGCAAGATGATTCTCCTTTTGGATTTTCTGCTTTTCAGGAAGTTTCATTCTTCCCTCAGGGCTTACAGAGCCATCTTTTAAACTTCAGAAGTCTTAACTTCAGTGCAAAGATTAAAAAGAAGGATGGAATGTCAGAGCTTCTCAAAATAAACATTCTTCCAACTGTGAAGACTGTCTTAATGCAAGATAAAACAGCCATAGATGGAATAAATAACTTTACATTTATTAAAACTATAGAAACATATTGGTTATAAACTACAGCCTATAATGTAGCCCCTTTTAAGGTAAAACTATATATTTAGATAGTCTTTATTTAGTATTTCACCAGCATTGTATTATGTATTCAAAGTCTATACTCAGAGGGATGCTTGTTATTCCCATTTTAAAATAAATCTGAAATTTCTTCAGCATTTTCATCATATATGTTCTTATCCCTAAAATGAATACCTCAAAAAGATCAAACAGAACCAGTGAAGGACCACTGATAGTCTTGAATTAATTCTCTTACAAGGGAAATAAAAAGATACCATTTTAGTTTCCCAAGATATTGGATATTTCTTTTTTGTTTAAAATTATGTATCTGTTAGACTTGGTGTTACCCCTCAAGTAATTCCAAGTAATGACTTTTCTGTTGCTTTTGTTTTTGAGATAACCTGTATTTGAAGGGCTCTGTTGCCAGGGGGACCCCTTCCAGGGCCTGAGAATGAGCTCTTGTTAACACTCCCTTTGGCGGAATCAGGAGAACATCGAGGGGGTCTTCCATCCCAGCCTTTGCCAAAAGGACACTGAAGAGGCATTTATCAGGGTCTCTGAGCTTATATTTTCTCCTTTTCTTGGGGTCTTGGTAGAGGGCCATGAAGGCTTGAACATGGGGAATCTCATCTTCCTTGCCCTCATGTTTACAATATAAACCGAGCTGCAAAATGGTGCTAAGTCCTAATGACCCCGAGGGGGGCCATTTTTCCCCATTCCCCAAGGGGTACATAGGCCAGTCCTGAGTGCAATATCTGATAAGTTCTTTCCTTTTCAATCTGTCCAGCTGGCACCCTTTCCAGTGAATCAAAAGACAACCCAGTGGGGTGTTCAAAGGGAAACTAGGCTTGTTTCCCATTGGAACCGGTGGTATAGTCTGTGTCCTATTATCAGGGGACCAGTGCCGGGGTGGATGCTCCTACTTGTGATTCTGGAGAGGCTGTAAGCTCTCTGCCGGTCCCAGAGTGCCTGATTGTATACGCGCCAAAGAGAATGCTCAGTATAAGCACAATCAGAGGGGCCGTAGGGCTGGTTCCAACAGGTGAGTTCACTCCTAGACAGACGTGTAAGGTTTTAATTTTCACCCAAGACCAGGTCCAACTGTATCGAACCCCGCCAGCCACTGCCACCCGGACGCACTGGGTCAAATGCACAACTCAATGGTTGAATTCACAGAAACAGGGAGCTTGACTGAGGTTTTCTATCACCGGATTATGCCCCCAGGAACAGAATGCACAATTAACGGGGAGGAAAGATTTCAGTCTCTCAGGAAACCTCCTACGAAGGCTCAGAACTTCAGATCCAAGTACTGACAGGCAGAGTAAATGGAAAACTCTCGGGTTTTCAAAGATTTCAAAGGGAGAAAAGGGGGCCAGGTTGAAAGAAGAGGGGAAGGAGAAAGGACAAAAGGGGTGGCCTTATAGGCAGCTCCCGCCACCTGCAGACACCCAGACGTTACAGGACTCTTCTCTAGGGTTACTGGGAGGGAGGACGGGAACTCGGTCCCCACAGAAATCAGCTATCTCCAGTTCTCCGCCAACGGGAGGTGATCAGGCTGCAGGCCCCAGATAACTGAGGCCCTTCAACCAGACTCCTGTGTCTGGGAACAGGATGGAAGGAAGGAGGGTAGGAAAGAGGTTGGGGGTGAAAAGAGGAAAGGGAGAAGGAGGGGACAAGAGGTCAACAAAGTCTCTTGTTCCTTACCTGGTCAGGGCACTCGGGTCAGTTGTTCGTGTCAGGAGGAGACCAGGGACAAAAGGGTCCTGGTAGCGGCCGCTGGGTCTGGTCCGCCGGCAGGTGAGCAGGTCCCTGAGCACCCAGAGGTCGGGATGTCAGTCGTGGAGTAGGGGTCCTCCCTGGGGTGCCAAAGATGTTGCGGGAGAACCCCTTCCAGAGCCCCAGAGTAGGCTCATGTCTTACATGGGAAATGAATTATCCGAGCAGACATACGTGCCGACAAAGCAAAAGACTTGATTGGAATGGGCACCGGAGCTGAAAGCAGCCGGGTAAGGGACCCCAGGAGAAGCGCTCTGCCTCGTGGCTCAGTCTCAGGTGCTATGGAGGTGGGCTTAGTTTCCGGGTTGTCTCTGGCCAGTCATCTTCCTCGTGCCACGTTTCGTTCCACTCAGGGACCTTCCTGGTGGCGGCGTATCTCTCAGCCAAGATGGATTCCACAGCAAGGGTTTCTGGGAGATTGTCTGGCCCCTCCTCCCTCTTTCTGGCCCCTCCCGAATTTTCGCTTGGTTTTGTGGCAGCTTGTTAATTCCGTGTTCCTTATCGGGAGCTCCTGATGTGAGACAACTTAGGTAAGTGGTAATTTTCATGCCTGTCCGGGACGGGCTGTTTCTGTCAATGGTCCCCTAACAGCACTGACCTGAGAATCAAGAGACTAGTTAGTGGTATTTTACAAACTGTTATGAGTATTCATAGCGCCTCTAAAAAATAAGCAAGTAACTTTTTTTAAAAAAAATTTCTCCACCACAGGTAATATCATAAATGAAATGAAAATATAATTCTAACAGCAGGTATGGTTAAGAAACCCATGGCAGATCATCTCAAAATATAAATACAAAATTAAATTGTTTTAGTGTGTTTCATCTAAATGAAGGACATTTTCAGAATTAATAACTTTTTGTTTTAAAATGTGAAAGGTTTTTACCCATTTCGACTGAACAAAGACATGAACAAATCATCCAACATTATATCCATAAGTTATATATTATATTTGAATATTAATACACTTCTAACACACTCGTTATAAATTTTCTTGGCATTCTAGCATCAATCACGAGATATACCTTAAAATAAATACAGTTTAATAATTTTTGCCAAGCTTGTTGAGAACGTGTAGATGTTGTATTAATTATCTGTTAATAACTAGATGAAATTCACGGCTTAAACATGTCGGCTCATGTTGTAGGCAAGTCAAGTCTTGACTAGGGAAGGACCTGCATCCAAGCTCACTCAGGTAGACAGGATTCTGTTCCTTGTGTGCTGGTGAGCTCAGGACTTCAGTTCCTTGCTGGCTGCGGGCTAGAGTCCTTCCTCAGTTCAGGCCCGCATGGGCCTCTCCACAGGGGCAGCTCACAACATGACAGCTGGCTTCATCAAATCAGGCAAACAAGAAGCACCAGAGAGCATATGCAAGTGAGATGGAAGTCCCAATCTATTGTTACCTAATCTCAGAAGTGGCATCCCATCACTTTTGCCATATTCTGTTTGTTAGAAACAGGTCACTAGGTCCAGCTCACATTCAAGAGGAGGAGGTTACACAAAGATGTGAGTACCAGGCAGAGAATTCAGTAGCTGCTGACGACACAGAAGTTATGATGCTTGAGCACGGGTTGTAAATTTAAAATCACAACACACTTTGGGTCTACATTATACCAATCTTTTTGACAGAAATAAAAATTAGTTAAATAATTGAGATGTTGCCAAATTAGCTAAACCATAACCCGGTGAAAACTTTTAACAAATTGACTGTTTCTCCTTTTACTATGGGATAGTTTGTAATTACATTCAAACATAGTGATGGGTGAACAGTAAGGTAGGGCAGGATTACTAAATTCCTGTCTGAAATAAAAGCTATACAATTGCAAGTGCCTCAGGTTGGAGGCACGTGATTGAGGAGGACATTCACCCAGCCAATGCCTGTATTCTTTTTTTAAAATTTTAATTAATTAATTAATTAATTTTTGGCTGCGTTGCTGTGCGCGGGCTTTCTCTAGCTGCAACGAGTGGGGGCTACTCTTTTTTGCAGTGCGCGGACTTCTCATTGCAGTGGCTTTTCTTGTTGCGGAGCACGGGCTCTAGGCACACAGGCTTCAGTAGTTGTGGCACGGGCTCAGTAGTTGTGGCTCACGGGCTCTAGAGTGCAGGCTCAGTAGTTGTGGCGTGCGGGCTTAGTTGCTCCGCAGCATGTGGGACCTTCCCGGACTGGGGCTCGAACCCGTGTCCTCTGACTGGCAGGCAGATTCTTAACCACTGCGCCACCAGGGAAGTCCCCCATATTCTTTGATAATACTCACTTGATATATCTAGGATGAGTCTTTTTTTGTTGTTCCTAGGTTATATATTGAGAGGATAATTTTTTTATTTGCCTCCTTTATGTAAATGTATAAGGAATTGAACTTGTCATTCAACTCCTAGGTAGGAATGGTTGCTGTAATAAATTTGAACTGATCATTCAACTAAGATTTATTGCTTCCTTTATAATTGTTATATATCACAAGGGATGTTAAATTTTACATACTCTATGTTAACATCATACAATATCATATATCATTATATATATAACGACCTATACATTTGTAGTCCATTGTCATCAATAATATTTTTGTGGTAATTCATTCATTTTTGGCCTATAAGTGGGCTAATTAACATATTAAATAGTAAATCCCTTTATTTACCAATCTTGAGCTTATTTCTTTTGCTACTAGTTTCCTTTAAATGAATTCCAAATCTATTTTACCCAAATTTGCTCAATGATTTATGTGTTGATGCTAAGTAAGTTTACTTTTTTTCCTACTCTCAATTATTTAATTAGTTAAAAAATTAATTATGGAGAAGTCAGTGAGGCTAACATGAAACATTAACATTAAACATTAGTAACATTTAGGGTTACTGACTATAAAAGGAAAAGTTAGCTGGTGAATGATGATTTAAATTGCTTGCTTACGCAGCGCTCGTACACTTCCTGTCGGAATAACGTGATGTTAGAAGACTGCACAAAAACTCTAATGTATGGCGTGGTGACTTTAGTTAATAATACCGTATTGCATACTTGCAGTTTGCTAAAGGAATAGATCTTGTGTTCTCACCACCCGCCGCATGTACACACACAAAGGTAACTATGTGAGGTGATGACTGTGTAATCAGCTTGATTGTGGCAAGCATTTCTCAGCGTATACATATATAAAATCAAATTGTGCACCTTAAATATATACATTTTTTTGTCAATTATACCTTCATAAAGCTGGTGGAAGAAAGAACTCAGACTCTCAAGTAAGTGCCTACATACTTATAAATCAGTAATGTTTTTATTATACTATTAATTTATTTTGCTAACATTGTCCTGAAAAATAAAAGGAACCATATTTGTTTATTTCCCATTTTTTTTAGACCTTACACTTACTTAAAATGACATGATTTTTAACATTCTGTAATAACATTATAAATTAATTAAACAATTTTGGTCAAATAAAAAATAAAATCAGGATATTGCCAGAATAGAAATGATTTCAGTAGAATAATAATTTCTCACTGGAAAAATTTCCCCAATTTTGACACATTTCTCAAGGCTTCTTAGGTTCTGATTTTGTACTTAATGTTCTAGTACTGTCACTTTTTTGTCTGTACATATGTAAGGTGGAAAATTACGGCCTTGGTTTTCAATACACCGGGTATATTCCACTTGTAGTCAAGTGTATTAAGTTCCCACTGAGAGAAGAACACTATTTTAGGTAGTCAGTCTTCTTATTCATAAAGTTAGAGAAAAATTTTTTTCTAAGAAGCTCATGTAGATCTTAAAAATAGAAATAAAATTTTATATATATATTCAGGTCTGAAAATATTATTTCCATTTTATAAAAAAGTCTGTAATTCTGAGGTTGAATGATTGTATAATTAACAAAAAATTAAGGTACTAACCTTATACATATATCGAAACTGTTTAAATGTGCTTAAGTTACAAAAACATGAGAACTTTGAGCAATGATGCAATAGCTTACTGTAAGATTTATATTTAACAATCTATAGAAGTGAATTGAGAGTGAAGTTTGAATAAACTTTTGGTAGTGTCGACAGAGAAATGTTCACAGACAGACTCCTTTGCAAATAATAATTATTAAAAATGGCTAATTATTGTTTAATGCATCAAAAAGCAGAAATAAGAAAGTAGAAAGTTTGTTTAAGAAGGAAAACACCCTGCATTGGAAGGGACATGAATCTAGATTTGAAATTTTCTGACCTAAGTGTGCTACTTACCACCCACGGCTTTAGAGGTGAAAAACTGAAGCAGAAACCTCTAGCCTTGTAGTTTAATTTGAAAAAAAAGAAAAACAAAATACTGAGCTCAAGGCTGGTAGATCAGCTGAAAACAGAGAGAGATTTTTTTCTTTTCCTGGTAGCCAGAGGACTACAGAAGTAAGACTCAGAGTATAAATATGAAATTCTGCCCATATCATTGGCTGAAGCTATACTATGCATGTGCAGGAAAAATGATAGGGAGTCTGGTGTAGTAGACAGAAACTGGAATATAATCTATTATTGAAAAATAGAGCTGCACCCGGCAAGATTTGTAAATTTTCTGCTTAATAGAGTGTAGCTTAGCAGAGAGTTAAAGTCTTATATGCTTGAATTGTCAGAGTATATAGTGCAAGGCCAGCAAAGCAGCTGGAAATTAATTGGACATTCCTAGAAGGAAAGAAAACAAGAGAGAGCAGTCTCACATGTCTGAATATAATCTCTGCTCCAATCCTTGGCTGACCACCAAATTAAACAAGGTCCAGGCTAAAAATACAATAGCAGGAAGACATTAGAAGAAAGAGGAGGTATTAGATACTGAATCCCACTGGAGAGACAGAGGTTTTAGATAGCATCTAGGTGAGTTAACTGCTACTAGAATAAGAAAGCATCAATGAATAATACAAGAATAATGTAGAATAATACAAGAAATTTACAGTCACAACAAATTATTGTCAGCAATGTCCAATGTTCTTTCAAGAACTCCTAGACATGCAAATAAAGAGGAACATGTAGAACCAGTTTCGGGTTGGTTAGACAAGCTGCTTGATTTACAAAGCGACCGTTACATGCTTTTATATTCCCTATGTACTGAAACTGGAACGGTGGGTCCAGAACTGGGTCTTGGGTGAGGTTAACATGACACTTATGAATGTAAAAAACAATAAATAATTTTGACAGATGATGCCCCAGCGGAAGCTGCTCAAGGGAATATTCTTTTTCTAGTCAGGCAAATCAGACTTGAGAGTTGTATTAAGAAGGAAGAAAAATAGGGAAGAAATTGGAATTGAGATTGTACTCTAAGCAAAGTTGAAAGCTTTAATTTATCTGTGGGATTGAAAATGGGGAGTGGTGATAGCAATGGTAAATAATATTAGAGAATTTTATATAAATAGCATTTCATGGTGCATATGATAATATTTTAGAAAACTTTATGATCAGTATGGTTTGGAAGACAAGAGATTTTTAACTTTGGCTATATTACAAGTGTTCTTTCTGTAAAATAATGAGATGTATAAAATGTCACTACGTTTCTCCTTGGAGCATGGACAGTAGCTAGGCCTTAGACACAAACTGCTTACTCTTCAGTGCTTTGATTAAAGAAAATTATAACTGGTTGTCCTCACTGCCAAACATTTCTGCCTGAGACCAGGATGAAGAATGATGGGGTCAGGTCAGTTGCCCCTCAGAAGCAGTTATCAGATCTTGCCAGTGGAGCTCTTTGGCTGCCCCTCCCAAAACTGCAGGATCTCAGATGCACAAACAATCAAAACAACAGAAAAAACCTGACCCACAGGGAAATTAGAAATCAATACAGGCAATTAGTTCTTGATTTTATCCTGTGGAAAACTTCTTTTACCATGGAGAAAACACCTGGACACAGTTCAGCACTGATGTGCTTGCCACTCTTAGCCATTCTGTCTAGTAGTTGGGGTAAACTTCCATGGCCACTTAACTTTGGTTAACCTGTGTGTCCTGCTTTGTCCAATGGGATGTGAGTGATGGTGATGTATATACGTCTTAGCAGAAGCTTGATATTTTCCCAAGGTTTAGACGCTCTGTGGGTCTTGTTTCCTCCTCCTTCTAATCCCTATCTCAGCTTTTTTTCTACCATGAGAATGACCACAGCTGCCCACAGCCCCATATAAAAGGAGCAAGACTTAAATGTTCGTTGAGGCAAAAGCCTTAAGATTTGAGGACTGTTTGTTGCCGCCATAAAGGTTGAGGACAGCATGGTTCTTGCTGGATCTCCTTCACATTGTGTCATATTTTCATTTCACTGTTCTTGCAAAGTTCGATTATTTGGATCTTGAGAAAGAGAAAAGAAAGCATAGAAAAATATTGAAAACATACTCCAAGTTCTAAGGAAAATAAGGAGAAATAGACTCGGAAGCATTAAATCACCCACAGCAAAATTGTATTCGGGTAGAAATTGGCAGACATCCTTGCACTTACTCTGCTACACCAGGTAAGGTCACATGTTAGGCAACCTGCTTTCTCTGTCCCTCTGGTCCTCCCTGACCAGCACAGGTCGCAAATTAGTCCATCCCTGGCATCAGTCAAAACTCCCACAAAGGGCTCCTGTCCTGCAGATCTGTTCCTAGGATCGCTCTCTTTTTTTCTCAGTCTCTCTGTCTCCATCTCTCTTTCTATCTCTCTCTTCCCCTCCTTCCATCATTAAGACCTCAGAAAGCCCTCTTGCTGGTGTGTCCTTCTCACTCCCTTACCATATGTCTGAGTGACTCATAAAAGTGTGAATGACCTGTGATCACGGGCTCAAGTGCAATGCGTTGCGACACTATTCTTTCAAAGGGGAGGGAGCAGCAGCTGTCTGACATAACAGGGTGCTAGACTTCTTTTCCTCTCTTTCCCTTCCCATCCTCCACCAGAACCTATTCCTATATCGTGGGCCAAGGATCATAGAGACCACCAGGAACATATAAGTGAAACAAACGGCTACCGCAATGGGAAGCCCGCGCACCACAACGAAGAGCAGCCCCCGCTCACCGCAACTAGAGAAAGCTCGTGCACAGCAACAAAGACCCAACGCAGCCAAAAATAAAGTAGGTAAATTTATGTATATAAAAAAAGAAACCAGTGTCTTCTATTCTGAATGTGTTTGTGAGTGTGTGTATGTGTCTTTGGGTCTGTGTGTGTGTGTGTGTGTGTGTGTGTGTGTCTGTCTGTATAGGAGGTACTACGGTGGTTATGGCACTAGAGTCAAACGGCCTGAATTCAATTCTGGGCTCCATGATTCCCACCTGTTGGAGTGAGCATGTGTTATCCAATGTCCCTCTTTCATTCTCCTCAGCTGAAAAAACTGAAAATAGTAATGTTATGTAGACTGTTCAGGTTTTTTGGGATTAAATAATTAAGTATCAATTCATGGAAAGCAGTTAAACAGAAACAAGAACTAGATAAACATTATATAGGTAGTATTATTTTAATAACTATGTTGAGAACTTTTTCTGTCTCTTGGAAAAGTTATCTGGGGTCATAGAATCACCACGCAGCTGGTACCAGCACAGTTAATACAGTCACATAATAGAGCCACCACTTATCAATATTTTGGAAGGACACAAAGTCACCCATAGAAAGCCATGGAATGGGTACCACACCGTATTGCAGGGAAACATTGATCAGGTTGTTTAGGCTACATCTTGTCTAGCCAAAAATTATATCTATAGCATCCCCTTCAATTCAATTTACCAAGACAAAAATCTACCTGGAATATTCAGTCAGTATCCTACTCAGTGTAAAGAAGATACATTTGGCTAGAGTATCCTCTGTTTGCAAAATATTTCTCAGGAACCTGCAGTAGTTGACCCTGATTCAAGACTTCAAGATCATAGCTATGTCATCATGAAAGACACAAGGAACAGTGTGGATCTTCCTGTCTACGTGATCATCCAGCCCACATCCCATATGGGGCTTATTAAAGACTTTGTCAAGTGCATTACTGATTTGGAAATATATCATTCTAAATGCTAATGTGGGCGCAGTAAGAAAGACATTTTCATATGTTACTGGTGT
Organism: Physeter macrocephalus; assembly: GCF_002837175.3. NCBI lineage: Eukaryota > Metazoa > Chordata > Mammalia > Artiodactyla > Physeteridae > Physeter > Physeter macrocephalus. The sequence goes on along the minus strand of NC_041232.1, from coordinate 77,109,358 downwards.
AAGTGAATATGACTACAAACTTTGGAAAGTAATTGGGCACCATGAATAAAGGGTCTTAAATTATTCAGACTGCATAAATTCCATTTCTATAAATATAGTCTAAGGAAATAACTGGAGCAACTACAACTCTGTTAATAACAATATTATTTACAAAAGCAAAAACTGAGGAAAGTTCAATGGTCGATGGTGGGAGCTCGCGTGAATATGTTATGGTGTAATCATAGATAAAATATTCGCGGAAATACCAACTATAATAAAATAATGACATGGAAAATGCGTACGAAATAATGGTGCTTGAAAGAAACAGTCACAACCAGACAAGTATAAGGAGTCATTTTATACTTAAAATTATATATACATAGTTCACATGATACATTATCCAATACATAGAGAGGAAAAAATCTTGGGAAGGTATATAACAGCATATTAAAACTGGTTATGTCCGAGTTTCTGAATTCTGAGTTGTTTTCTTTTCTATATTTCTTTTCATTTTCCAAATTTTGGGGCATATAGTTCATTTCTTTTCGGAAAAATGTAAGGTTTTGGAACTTTGCTGAAGTTTAAATATAAAAACTACTATAGTCAGTTGGACTGTCCGTTTACCAATAATATTATAACTTGAAATGAGGTTAATCTTCAGTAACTCATTCTAATTAAATTCCTTTTGATTCCCAGTAACCCTTTCATCTGTCTCTCAGTGCTTAACAACAATTCACTTGAAATAGATTACCCATTATTTTACATTAAGCTCATTGGTCTATGATTTGCAGCATCCCTCTCCAATAAAAAACATATTTTCATGTCTTCTAACACCATAATTTTCTCTTAAACAAGATCACTTCCTTTTTTTTAAACATATCTCTTTTCTATTTTCTATAAATTATTGTTAGACGCTCTATTACTATCTAAATAGATATCATGTGAAAGCTTCCAAAATTAGGAGAATATATATTTGCCTATTTCACATTTTATTAGAGAATTTCTCAAGGTTTCCGCATCAATCATTAGTTCTTATTCAAAATATAGTCCATCTGATATAATAAGACTTAAGAAGTCAGGCCACAAAACATCCCAGTAAAAACATATAATATTATTGGATGATGCTAGGGTTCTCATCACCACCGCCACCACCGCCAGAGTAAATTGGTCAAATCTGAGCAAATTGGTCATAGATAGATATAGATACATAGGTATAGGTGGATACATATAGACATAAATATAGCTATAGATACGTATAGATATAGATGCTCTAGTACATAGTACAAACAGCTGATGAAGAAAGTCAGGTGATGATTAAGCACAGGCATTACTATAGGTTACTGGAATGTATTAGTTTGTCCAGAACATCCTCACTTCTTTTCAGGAAAATTCCCATCCCCTCTTCTATTTGAAATTGCAAAATCCATCCTCAGAGTTACCATGGGAATCTCAACAATATAGGGGCACTCAAGCTTTTGGACATAGTTGTCAAGGTTTTGAACATAGTTCAGGAGTGGGAAATTGACACAGGCTAACCCAATAACTAAACAGGCTGAAAATACCATTCCAGCAAAGTTCTCTGAGGACATGTATTAAAGGAGCTGTTTATGATGGCCATTTTTCTTCTTTCTGTGAACTTCAGACCACAGCAAGCAATAAAAGTTTTTAAAAAGTGTGAAATAAACAATAAAAAATATAAATTTTAAAGATGGATAAAGAATAGTATGGAGAGACAAAACACCAGAAGAAAACAAAACAAAACAAAACAAAAAACGCTTAACAGAGTTTTGTTTCTAATTTCTGATCCCAGTGGAATTTCTGTCCATATCATCTGTGAGATATACCAATACACTTATAATAAACTCATGTTTAATTGACTCTTTTATTTTACTTAATTCAAGTTGGTTTCGGTTTTTATCACCTAAAAGTCTGCACTTAAAGATCAGTTCTGAAAATCAGTAATACTGCAGCTGATTATAGAATACATTTTCTTTGAAAAAAATTCTCCGTATCATTTCATAGAAGCTTGAGAAATGCCTCCACTTTTCATTAGTTCAAATTTTAAATGTTAAATTTAGTTTAAAGAAAAAATATGTTAATATACAAACAAGACGTAATATTTGTGTGATACATACTTGCCAATTTATCATGAGTAAAGCAGTGTTCACAGCAACATTCTATATAACATCAAAAACTGGAAACAATCCAAATATCCCTAACTAGCAAAGGTAATGTTACATGGACACAATGGAATATTATATAGCAATCCATACACAACCACAGCTATACACAACAATATGGGTGAATCTTTGCCAAATAAAATTAATTCAAAGATTCTGAAAAGATTATATAGGACATGATGCACTTTTGAAAATTTTAAGAACAAAACATAAACTTACATTTTAGTAATAAATATGATAAAATGAAGCCCTATAAAGTAGTGGCATAAAGGATAATCATGAGATCTAGAAGAATGCTTAACTCTGGTTTAGGAAGGCAGAGTAGAAGGCATTTCTACTTTTGCTTGTCTATCTAGTTCCATTATTCATGACTGTGTGTCTGAAAAGGGTTTTTCAGTTTAGATGACCATGAAAGCCAACATTTTATTTAGCATAGACTGGATGATATTGAACATGAACTGTGAATTGGTAATTTATGCACCAGAGACATGCTTGAGAATTACAAGCAAGGTGACCTGATGGTATTTCTGAATAATTGGCTCTCTCACTTCTTAGGAAATTTCATGTTCATTAGCTCAGCGTGACACTTTCCACGTTATAACTCATCTAGAAGGGTCCACCAAAAGTTTGCTAGTAGTTTGTCTCACATATTCTAAAAAATCATGAGTTATTAAAGAAAAAAAAAAGAAATGTATTTTTCATATATTCAAATTCTATTAACATAAGAATGATCCTGACTAAACTACTTTCCTTTTGATTGTGATTATGACTATAAATAATATAATTTTATTCCACCCTTGGATTGGCTTTCTAGGTAGAAACTAGGGTTCTCTTTTAGACCACCAATTACCCCACACTGACAGTAAAACTTGATTAGAATGGCTGTGCGTTACCAGGATGGATTCTGTTTCATGAGTGCTTTAAAAACAGGAAACTGTCCCATCTGACAAGTACAATTAAGCTCAGGTCTGTTATGTAACACGTTTTTGTATTTTAGGAGCTTTCTAGTTCCCTTTTAGCCCAGTAACTATATATTATCTTCGTTGTCAGTATTTTTGTGCAAATTAAAAATACTAACAATTTGAACATGACATTCATCTTGACAGCTGTATGTAGTTCAATTTCCCTTTTCAAGTCATCAGTGATAATGCCATTAATTGCAAACATAGCCGAAATGAATATTCTCTAACTGCTTCCATACACAGATATTTTTGCAGGAGAAAACAACTAATGAAATTATGAGAATTTCATCCATTAGGACATTTAGACTGAAAATTCTAGTAACTCTCAAAAGAACTTCTGACATAAGAAGTTTATGGTTGCATATTGTTATCCAAAATATTGAACTCAAATACTGCAATTACTTAGCAAATGCCAAGGCTTAACCCTCTAAAATGAATCAATAAAAATGTTCCTTGGGTAGCATCAGAAGCAGTTTTCTGTCATCTCTCTTCACTGAAAAGAAACGTTCTTTGGACAAGGAACTTGCAAGCACTTAGAATTAGAATTGTGTATACACAATAAACTTATCTAGGTTTTTTTTTTTTTTTTTTTTTTTTTTTTTTTTTGCGGTACGCAGGCCTCTCACGGCCGCGGCCCCTCCCGCCGCGGAGCACAGGCTCCGGACGTGCAGGCCCAGCAGCCACGGCCCACGGGCCCAAACGCTCCACGGCACGCGGGATCCTCCCAGACTGGGACACGAACCCGCGCCTCCTGCATCGGCAGGCGGACTCCCAACCGCTGCGCCACCAGGGAAGCCTTAGAATTGTGTATACACAATAAACTTATCTAGGTTTTTTTTTTTTTTTTTTTTTTTTTTTTTTTTTTGCGGTACGCAGGCCTCTCACGGCCGCGGCCCCTCCCGCCGCGGAGCACAGGCTCCGGACGTGCAGGCCCAGCAGCCACGGCCCACGGGCCCAAACGCTCCACGGCACGCGGGATCCTCCCAGACTGGGACACGAACCCGCGCCTCCTGCATCGGCAGGCGGACTCCCAACCGCTGCGCCACCAGGGAAGCCCTGGGAAGCCCTCTAGGTATATTTTTAAAGAAGCACTAAGTGGTAACATTTCCTCTACTGCTTCAGTTCTAGACAAAACCATTTATATAATATCAATTTCTCTGGGCTACCTTGAGAATCCATTAAAATCCTTCTTTATTTTCCTCTCTCTGCTTTCATACCTCATCAGTCATCAGTCCTTTGATCCTACCCTCAGAATTTCACTCACGTGATTAGCGATTTATTTTGCATTTTTGTAAAAATATTAATAGGAGGCCTCAGACACCTGGGTTCCCAAGGTGTATCTCATGCCCAAACTCCCTTGGCAATCCCATAGAACTCCAGAGAACCCACAAGATCAGGCATCCTCTGGGAAGAGCGGTCAAGGCAGCAGCGCCTGGGTCTTAGTTCTGCCATTTTCTGAGCAGTACCTGATGCTCCGTGCATCTCAGCCCATCCTTGCCCTTTCCCTCTATCAGGACCTGCACTTTACTACCTCACATACCCAGAGCCACCTAGTACACCCTGTGGGCTCCAACTGCACCCTGTTTGCAATAATAAATGAATAAATAAATAAATAAAGATAAAAGTTTATTTATCTTATGCCAACATGATTGAGTCTGTTTCCTAACTGGTTTCTGTGCTCCTAGATCTCCCCTCTGATCCATGGAATATATATTTACTAGACAAATCTTTAAAAATTACACTTTTTACTATGTCATCCATCAATGAAATTGTTTAGTAACCTCTAAACCTTTATAATGGTGCCCAAACTCCTCAACCTACCATTCAGGCTTCTTGATAGCTATCCAGAAAGCACTACACAGCCATATCCCCAATAACTGTTCTTCGAGGAGACGTCTCCTTCCTGTTAATTATCATTGTCTTTGTGAATCCAGCAATTCCCCCGTGCCTTTGAATCATCTCTCCTTTGTAAACATTATCTAAATATTATCATTCCTTTCTTGTTCGCATTTTCTTAAATATTTTCATTCCTTAAAATCAAACTGAAATCTCATACTTTCTACAGAGAATGACTAGATAATACTGTTCCAGAATGATCTCTCCTCACACGAACTCATGAAAATCTTAGCACCTCAGCTACCCATGTGTACCCTATCATAAACAAACTTTGATTTTAGTTGTTTAAACATTTACCTCAACACTCTTATTAGCCTGGAAATACTTGGAGAGACGAGGCTGAAATAATTTTCAATTCTTTATAATATTTTGCTCCCCTAATAAATATTAAAAGTAATCGTCTCTACTGGTATCAAGACAGTCTTCTAGGAGCTGCATTTACAATGAGGAACAAACTGATGTGGCTTCTTATCTCATTGAGCTTCTAGCAATATCTTGTTATATTAGGTATTTTTTAGTCTATGAAACAGATTTATTTGATTCTTACATGAATCTCAGGTTCTCTAAGTTCAAGGGCAGTGCTCAGACTTGAATTATTTTATAATAATATTCCAGTTGAGAATATCACATTCTGGTCCAATAACCTTAAATTCAAAAAAAATAATAATAAAGAAATACATGTGTGAAATCATGGATATTTTTTTCACATATTTCCTTTCATGTAGGAAATGTTTTCATTTGACACAAACTATGTACCTTTAAGGTATAAGCAAGCTAGTTTCTAGCTTGAGTTTTTCATTAATTTTTAAATAATTAATGATAGAACAGTAAAGCAATAAAAGCTGTCAGATTTATGACAAGTTTCGGCTACTCATTGGTCACACAAAGCTATTCTGCTTTTCATATAATCAGAATTATGTGGAGGAGGGAATTTTTTGAAAGGTAAATTAAAGATAGTTATTGGCTATAGGTAGGCTTTCTTAAAAGTAATAAATGGGCTTCCCTGGTGGAGCAGTGGTTGAGAGTCCGCCTGCCGATGCAGGGGACGCGGGTTCGTGCCCCCGTCCGGGAAGATCCCACATGCCGCGGAGCGGCTGGGCCCGTGAGCCGTGGCCGCTGAGCCTGCGCGTCCGGAGCCTGTGCTCCGCAACGGGAGAGGCTACAACAGTGAGAGGCCCGCGTGCCGCAAAAAAAAATAATAATAACAATAATAACTACAAGCAATACTTGAGTGTAGCTAGGGACACATAAAACTCTAATCGAAGTTAGGAATCAGTTGATACTTTTCCAACGGAAATGAACTCAATAATCTGGGAGGTTTCTTCCTTCTTTGGTTTCAATGATTGTGCTGCCAAGTTCCCAAAGCAACAATTTTAAAGACAACATTTGAAAAGCTTTTCTGACCTGAATGTCAGAAACTGGTCAAGCAAATAAATGTAACAACAAGAGAAAACTAAGGGAAGAAAAAAAATGAGGGGTAGAAACGATTCTTAAATGATATGAAGGTAAGGGAGGACATTTGAAATATGTGTATATTCTGTCACATGCTTCTTAACAATGGAAACTACATAGCTTTTGCATTATGTAGTTTCTTTTTGAGATTACCAATATCAGTTAGAAAGAAATTTATAAATGATTCAAATAAACATAATTTTAATTTTCAAGAACTAAAGGGGATTTTTGTAATTAAGAAGCAGCACAGGATGAGCTCAGGATGATGCTTAACTTGAAGCACAACTTCAACTTTTGATTGACATTTGATTACCAACTGACGGAGAGATTTGTCCTCTCCGGTTTCAAAAATCAGGTCATGTCTTTTGTCCTTTTAAAAAGTCTCCATTTTTAAAAATTATCGTATTCTCAAAAGTCATGTAGAGTTTGTATTGTGTGAAGTATATGCATAATCAAATAGTACTCAATGTAAAATTTCTGATAGAAGTACTGCCAATAAAATGATGGATTGACAGCTATCACTAATATGACATGCTGCTGGATGAAAATACATAACATGTATGAATAAACATACATATGTAAAAGAGAATGTATATAGGTACATGTGAAGTATGTGAATGTAATCTATAGCTTAGAAAATAAATACCATTTGAAGGATTGTCAAATTTTAGGTATCAAAGGCTTCTATTCACTTAGGTTGTCTAAAACAAAACAGAAGCATTACATCAGTCATGTGAAACTTTATTCCTTAACTAGAGAAATAAAGATTTTTACTCTACGAGAAGTTTTTATTAAATCATTGCTTGCAAATATTTTTGCTATTATTTTCTTGTCTAAAGCCTCATATATGGCCATCTGCTGCATCTGCAACCAGACTTTATTTTTAAGGTTCCCCATATATCTTAATAGATAAAACCTTCACATCTGTCAGAATACAAATTCCTACCTATAATTATTGTTAAGACATAGTCTTTAATATTATCCATATTATAGTATATCATTACTTTCTACTCTAAGTAATGAACCAGAGCAAGCATCAGAAAAACCCTCCTCTTGTGGCCCCAAAAAGTGGCCAGAAAAATTTTCCTTTCTGTATTTATAAATGATTGTTTGACAACCACAAGAATAGTTACAACACATTATGTGCAAGATCACCTTCTGCCGCTAATTGTGGATGTTTTCACAAATTTCTATGTTGAAAATCCCAAATATAAATCTCCAGTCACTAGGACTTCACCCAAGCATCTGGAAGCACAATTGTTGATATCCATTAAACACAGTACAAACAAATAGTTCCTGATGCTTCTCTAAGTACTTAAAATATGCAGGTAGGTCCTCAATAATGGTTTATTGATTGGATGCACTAATAATGAGCAAGGGAATAAATGAATATTCTAGAACTAGTTGGCAAGTTAGATATAAATAATTTGATAAAACTGCATCATAAATAACATTAAAGCAGTTTAAGATAGCTTTAGAGCTTCCCAATAAGAAGCAGAAAATTAGCCGTTCAAAGAAGTTTTGAGTACTATGTTTGATGGCACCGAGGATCAGTGTAGGAGTCCTGACTGATGAACATCATTGTACTGGCAGTAAAGGGGACTTTGTGAGAACCCCTGCAAGGGCCGGGGTAGGAAGGGCCATGAGCGCTCGGCAAACTTTCACGGGTGCAGATGAGCGTTTTAGAGCTGTGGCACTCCAGAGGATCAGAGGCCATACAATGACTAAAGGTAGTAAAAATACAGATGACACAGAGTGCTTAAAAAAAGGAAAGAAGAAGAGCATGGCCGTAAAGAGTAGCTTTCACAGAGGCCAGATGTAGAAGACTCAGAAAAAAAGGAGAGCACGGTGAAGCTTTAACTAACCCCGGAAGAGTGTGGCACCAAGCTGCCTGGCAGAAATGTCAGTAGCTATGGATGTAGATTACTGACAGTAAGATAACTGAGCAGTTTAAGGTCAGAGAGGAGGATTCAAACAGCAAACTTATGAACAAGAAGGAAAACCAAAGTGAGGATATACAACCTGAATGTAGCCAACATCTCTGTCTGAATGTGAGTAAGGAAAAACAAAAGTGTAACCAGAACAGAGAACAGTACTGCAGAGGCAGAAGAAAAACACACTTCTGAGAAAAATGTGTTGAGGGAAATAGAAGGAAAATATGGGAAAATGTCTGGTTTTTTATTTCAATAAAATTTCAGAATTATGTTAGAAAATAAGAGATATGAGATATGATAAGGTGGTAGATTCAGATCAAAAGGAAGCTAAAAAAGATGCAAACAAATATGAATAATTTAAAAATATCTGTATGAAGGAGGAAACGTATAGGAAAATAAGAATGCAACTGATAGATGAAATTTTCATTAGAAGAAACAAAGAACAGAATCAAGTTTACAGAACATGCAATCAATATATAGGACAAAATGCTTGAACATGAAGGAAAGAACGTTATGAAAAGATTGAACAAAAGGTCATTAATTTAGAGCCGATTTTTAGATAAAGAATCCTGCTATAAGTAGCTGAACAAATGTAATAAAAATATATAATTGAACACAACTTTAACTAGAGAAAGACCAGGAGTCTTGAAATTCAAATGGCTAATTGGATGTTAATAATATTTAATGAAAAGATGCCAATCCCTGGACATATCCTGTGATAATTTTTTTAAAATTCAGTAATAAAGGAGAGGAATTAGTTTCAGTCTTTTTCTTGGGAATTAAGATTATCTACGGGGAAACATTGATAAGGAACCCTTTTTCTTAATTCTTTTTTCTATTCAATAAAATTAATCACTTGCTTTGGCTGTTACCAGTTCAGTTTCTAGTGTATTCTTTACATTTGGAATTTAGGTTTTGATGTTCAACTTAAACTCACTATTTGATTTAAAACATTTTAATTATAGGTTTCTAGTTTCTAAATACATTAATAGTCACTTCGATAACTTAGTTTAATTTCTTTTGCTATATGTGAATATTATTTTTAGGAGGGCTGCCCATTTCCCAGAAACTTTATGCGACTATGGAAATTTTTCTATGATTCCTTTGTATTGCTATATAGTCCTACAATTGGAATTATATGTTATCAAAACACACTGAAAAGTTATGTACAAAACAGAGAAACAATACATATTTCTTTCATCCACAAAGAGAAAAATTATACTAACTTTATAGAAAAAAGAGCTTGTTTTAGATTTTTATTAACACTTTTCTCACTTTCTTAATAAAAGTTAATTATTTTACATGATGGAATTAGTCGGCTCATAGGTTTTGATACAACTTTTTTCTCTATTTAGGCAACGATGGGCATATTTACTATATGACATAAAATACATTTACAATTTGTATGAACTTATACCTTAATGTATACAGATTTTATAAAATATAAAGATGTATTATTTTTATTATCTTTTAGATAAGATGCTATATTTCTTTCTCTCTCTTAGTCCATAAATAGTCATGCTCTTTGAGATGATTTTCAATTTCTCTTTAATCAAATCTCTTTATCTTCATTTTAGCAAATGGTTTTTTTTTTTTAGGTAATTATTTCTGGGGTTTACACTCAATCTCAATTTTAGCTGAATGTGAGACAAACCTTAACTTTTCCAAAGTGTCACTTCAGTCAGATAACTGTGCTGCTAATCATTCTATACTCCAACTCCAATTTCACAGTTTAGTTGAGTATTATGTGCCAAGGCTTCAAAACACTCTTCCCAACTATGCCTGTGTGAAGAGAGCAAATCTAAACTACCTGAGCCCTGCAGAGGCAGTCATGTCGGCTCCTCTCCCTGACTATATGTTTGCAACTCTACATAGAGGAGTGCTTCACTGTGTCCAAGCAGTGTGGGACACGGCGGGTAGCAACAGTATCTTCACTCCACATCCAATCTGCAAGGACTATTAAGCCTGGATGTTTATTGTTTCCTTATTTTTGGTGTAGTGAAGGCTCAGATGAATGTGTACAGAGGCATATGGCGCAATGGTGCAGACTGGGAATGGGATGATGGGAAAGAGGCTGAGAGATCATGCTCTCACTTCTACAGAAAGAGTGAAAGGGGTGGTGATCGTCTTTTGAGAAGCTGGTGACATACCAAGCAGGAGCTATGGTTCCTAGGGGCCAACCTGACAAAGGTTGGCAAACATCAAAGACGGATTCTACACCCAGACATCAAAGAGAGGCTGCCTGAGTGCCTGTTCATGGCAGCGGTCTGGTGACCCCTTCCAATGTCTTGTTCATAGATTCCTAAGAAAAGGCTGGAGCTGATTTCATGTTCTGTCTCGTTCCCAAGCACGTGCAGACAGTTTCTGTATAATTTTGAAATGAGTCAGAAAGACATTGAGTCTATGACTTAAGGAGATTATAGTTAGAAGCTCCACAACTACAGTGGAGGAAGACTCCAGCCCTTGTAATATATGCATTTTAAATCTAACAACCAAATGGAATTTGGATATTAATATTAATATAGGCATGGAAGGACAACAAACCCAGAGAATGATGAGGACTGTGAAAGTCTAGTTTTACATTCCTAAAAATAAAAAACAGCAAGTAGTTTCTAGAGCTACTGTTTGTTGTTATGTTGAGTATTAAATGCATTTTCAGAAGGAAAGAAACAATTGTATGAATCGAATGTTATTCCGTTACCGTTTGGAAGGAGCTGGCTAAGTATTTACCCTCTTGAGTCTAACAAACATTTGGAGGAAACAATATTTAGCACCCTTGAGAATCTCCATTCCAGGCTTGCTCACATACTCACTCAATGCTTTAGTTGACAGGTAATCTAACTCCAACAGTTATAACTTGTGACATTTATATTCTTCCTAGTTATTAAAGGGTTCCTTCATTTTATTTATTTATTTTTTTCCCTTTTGGCTTTTCTAAGTAAAAGAATGGAAAGCGCACATGGCAGCCAAAAATCTATGGGGATATTCAAAGTGCTTGAATAACACACGGTGTCTTTGGACATACAAAATAAATCTAAATGTTTGCAAGGAGAATTGTGCTTTCAAATTTTTGATTGATACCACAGTTCATTCAAATTCTTCTCACGTATATTATCACAGATAAGATATTACATAGTTCAAAAGTTTGCAGAATATGCCTTACAAAAAAAAATTAGAAAAGGTATTCCAGTTTTAGAGGAGAACTGCAAGTAGATAACAAGCCAACCATAAAATACCAAGTTCTCCAGCCAGGTAGGAAAATTTCCAGGTTGCAATGCATCATGCAATGCATGATGACATTTGTGACTTTTTTTGTAATAGAGAATATTTTTCTGTTCAGACAAATGCTAAAAGTTCTATTTAGGGACTTTCCTGGTGGTCCAGTGGTTAATACTCCGCGCTTCCACTGCAGGGGGCACGGGTTCGATCCCTGGTCAGGGAAGTTCCACATGCCACACGGTGAGGCCAAAAGGAAAAAAAAAAGGAAAGTTCTATTTTGTGCCAGAATTTCCTGAACTCACTGCAGTAAGGCAGAGACTCACCAACGTACAGTGAAGTGCACCCACAGAGAAGCAATGCAGAGTGGTAGGACTATGGGAAGATATGCCCATGCTGGGGGGTAACTGGGCAGACAATGTGCCGAATTCAGTGGATGAGACAAATCTCAGTTAGTCTCTCTCTAAGGGACTTGTTCCTAAAAGACTAAAATTCTCTATAATTTTTATCAAAAGGCACAAGATACAAAAGAGTATTCTGAAGAAGACAATGAAGTAAGTCATGGAGGAAGGTAACTATTCAAGATCTTACCTTATTTCAGTCCTTAGTAAGGGGTCCATGAATTCTCAAGTGTACATGGATTAGATTTAAATTAAACTTCAGAATCTAATAAATGGTATAATGTATAATTTAGATCTTATATGGATATATTGTATACATACACCTTCTTGGATATATGCTGACACTGCAAAAATCATTGCAACCTATATTGAGAATAGCAAGGAAATGGCAATCTATTTTATTCTTTTTGCAGAATTCTGATTCTGTAAGTGTTAGAGAATACTGATTTTAAAACCTCTAAATAAGAAATACTTGCTAAAGACTGATACAAATATGCTAATAACACTATGTAAATAACTCCTTTTTTTCTTTTATGTTTAATTTCAATATGTATGTTCTTGAACATACTTGACATTAAATTAAGTAAGTTCTGCCTTCAATTTTCAACAGCCTAGAGGAAAAATAAATCAGGGGGCTTTCATATATCTTTATTCTCTGTATAACCCAGTTATTATCACCAACACAAGCTGCTATTATGTGGCATGTTAAACTCTTCTATTCCTCAAAATTCTTTCCAAAATAAATGTGCCACCTACACTATAAAATATTTTTGAATACATTAAAAAGAGTGTTTATAGCAAAGCATCTCAGCTCTTCTATTTTGTATCAGCCTTACATAATGTCATTCTGGTTCTTTCTAGTCCTTTTTCTCACTTGGCACAGTGCTCCGTAATATCTAAGGAAATAATGTCCTTTTTAAAATAAAAATAAGAGTTTCAAAAGTTTTTCTATCTTTAGATAAACGTAAAAGCCAATATTTTGAAAGATTGCTGACATATTGTGAAAAATAATAGTGTAGTCGCTGTAGAGAATGGAAAATTGTTTAAATTTGCCCCAATACACTAATAAATTTTTTCTTAAATTCACTGGTTCTCATGGGAAGTACTGTCATGCATTTAACCACCTCAAAATACTATTTGGAGAAAGGCAAAGAATATTAGAAAGAGTGTCAACAATTTTAATTGTTATTAATACATCATAGCATGGTCAATTACATACAATTCAATTAAATACTCACTTCTTCATGTTACAAGTATTTATCTCAGGATATGTCCATAAAATACTTAGATTACAAATCAAAAACAGGTGCATTTGTTTCTTTGTTGGCTGCACAATACATAGCATATTGATATTTTAAACACCTGATGATTACATTTTACTGTCACCCACTTTATGGGAGTCCTATAAGCCAATTTTCAAAAAGGGGCTAAGTGAAGGAAAAATATAACCAGGGTAGAAAGGGCTGGTAACAATGAATGACATGTCACTTTTATGTAACAATCTATTTAGGTTAAGCAAGTCTATTTCATACATATTATTTGCCGTCTCATGTCTTACCAAAAAAAAAAAAAAAACCCCAAAATACAAAAAAATGGACTGATTCCCTAGGAGAATAAAATAAATATATACAGAGCATGCAATTTTCTCCATAAGAAGCAAACTATTTTTATTTATTTTTTATATTTTTAACATCTTTATTGGAGTATAATTGCTTTACAATCGTGTGTTCGTTTCTTCTGTATAACAAAGTGAGTCAGCTATATGTATACATATATCCCCATATCCTCTCCCACTTGCGTCTCCCTCCCACCCTCCCTATCCCACCCCTCTAGGTGGTCACAAAGCACCGAAAGCACCAAGCTGAACTCCCTGTGCTATGCAGCTTCTTCCCACTAGCTATCTATTTTACATTTGGTAGTGTATATATGTCCATGCCACTCTCTCACTTCATCCCAGCTTACCCTTCCCCCTCCCCGTGTCCTCAAGTCCATTCTCTACATCTGCGTCTTTATTCCTGTCCTCAAACCTTAAGGCAGTGTGGTATGAGCAATACCTTTGGGCGTGCCAGTTGTAAGAGACCCATGACAATCTGCAGAGATAATTTAGCAGTAGGAGCATCTGACTCCCTGGCAAGGTCTTTAGGCATTTTTTCTGGCACCAGTTTGTTACCTCTAGGTCGATCATTTGATGATACATTTTAAAAGGTCTATGGATTATTTGGCTGACATTTAACCTGTGCTGATCTGTTTTTTTCTTTTTAATCAATATTGCCTTTATTTGATCAAGTGCAGTGTGTGTGTGTGTGTTTGTGTGTGTGTGTGTGTAAGTGAATTAAAACTTTATTAATAATCTGAAATGTGAAAAATATTTGGAGATCATATTACTATAGAAAACTCTTCCCCAGTTCTGTAACTCTGAAACACCATTCCAGGTAATGATATAACAGATACCTTAAAAAAGGTTTGATTAAATAATATAATGTTGAACATATGTTAAGTAAAAAAATACAATGTTGAAATCTCTCACTACCAAATATAAACAGGAAAAAGCTAAACAAAATAGAAGACCACGATCTGGATTCCTGAATGAAATATGGTTTCTATCTATTATAATTGACTGAACCAGGTTAAATTAGGTTAGTTGCGAGGCTGTCCAAATGGAGTAAAGTAACTTTTGGAACAGATTGGATTTTTTCAGTTACACAGGAATGGTTAATTTTCTTGCAAAGCTTTTCCAAAGATACATGCTTTACACAAGATATGAAATTCTACATTTTTGCACGGAAGTGCTAATTTCAGTCTTTGCAGAAAGAGTTTGCTGTTTGGAGATTATCTTTAAAAATTATGATTAAGCATTTGGCGCTTAACAAACTCTGCCACAGTTTATATTTATATTCATATGTACTTATGCTCATAAATATATGTATATGTGAATGTGTGTGTATTTAACTACGTGTATATGAATTAGATTAAATTTTAGGCCTTTGTTTACTCCACCCTGTCCCCATGCACACAGCCTTGACATCTCCCCACTAAAGGTGAAACTTCCTTCTTCAAACTTTGACGTGGTTCTCAGCCCCTGACTTGCTTTGGCCAAAGGGATGTTTGCAAACCTAATGCATATAGGGATTTGAAATACACTTGTGCAGTGAAATCTCCCTCTTGCTCTGTGATCATTGCCATACAAAGAGCTTCTCCCCAACCACAAGTGAAATGTACTGAGCCAGTCCATAATCACACAGCCAACAGAGCATAGACTCCCCAGCCAACACAAACATCCATGAGAAGAAAATGCTTATTGTTCTGTGACACCGAAAGCCTTTGTTTGCAACTGCTGACCCATGCAATGAACTTTACATTTTCAACACATTTTCTAAATGCTTAGAAGCACTGTTGAATACTCTTAAACTTAACCAATATAGTTAATACCCCCGATAGACTTTATTCATAGAATTTACATGTAACGACTTTATATAATATTTGTGTATACTTGGGGATGGGAAGACCTTCTTTAACAGGAAAGGGAAAATGTAAGCCATACAGGGAAAGATAAACATTAAGCCATAAGAGAAAAAAAAATGAGTAAATGTCTCCGTAAAATTTTCTTATAAGAATCACAGAAAAACAAGTGGATTAAAATAAGTGTAATATATATGAAAAGCACACATAAAGAGAGAATAATATGTGTGAAATGGTAAAACAATATTCCATTAACTTTTCAAATAATTGAGAACAAATCAATGAAAATTAGGAAAGACTCTGAAAAAGCAATTTATGAAAAGGATAATACAAATGGTCAAAAAAGAGTGAAATTACAATTGGACTTCACTATAAGAGATATATGGCTTGTTTCACCTTAAAAAGCAAATATCTTTGATAACATTTTTGATGGCAAACACATAGGGGAGTGGGCTGGTCACAGTGTGAAAAGTTGCAAACTTTCTGAAATGGTATGACATGATTAAATAAAGAAAAAAAACCAGACACAACTTTCCTTCATAATACCATTCTATCTTGCTGAAATTTTATACATGTATATATAGAAAAAGAAATGATGAAATATAGAATAAATTTCTACTTCATGTAAAGTGAATGGTCTCAAGAATTATTGCACCAGTATCAATTGCTCTTGCCCTTGTGAATTTCATTACTCAAATCCCCTTCATTTTGCAAATCCTAGTGTCAATGGAGGTGCTTCAATTCCATTTCCATCTTCCATTCTTCTTTTACTTCAGCCTCTTCTCTGTTTTTCAAAAATTTTTGCTCATATTGTCAGAAACACCGAGTTCAACACTGAATAGTTCTCTCATCAATATTATCACCATCTCAACTTTTAAGTGGCTAAAATCTTGAGGGTTGTGGTTGAATTTTACATCATTTCCCTGATCAATCACAGAACAAAGAATATTGACAGGAATAGAAAACGCACTTGGAAATATTTTCTTTCTGATGATTATGTGATTTACTTGTATTGTTACTCAAATTATTCAATAACTCTTTAAAAAACTGCTATTAATGAATTTCTCAATTTTTCCTCAACGTCATGTTAAACATTCTTGAAACATTGTTAGAACTCATAATAAAATAAGAATATAAAATTTAAAAATCTAGCTGTCTCCAATGGATTATCAAGTTAAGTTCTAGGACTACAGACAAGAAATATATAAACTCTAAGACAATATCATTTTTATTACGGTAATTTTTATTTTTTTTCCCATTTTCCACGTCAGAGGAGCCACTTTGACCGTCAATTCTTTAGCATTTAAAAATACTACATGAAAATTTCCTCTGAGCTCTATTTATCCCAACAATGATGAGACTTTAAAAGAGATCCTGAAGAAGGAAATAAGACTGTCCTCCTTACACTAGAAAAGAGTGTCGTATTATCTGCATTAATAGTAGACAATAACAACCCATATTACAACTATAAACACCTGCTTCTTAATATCTTGTTATGCAGCTTGTATGTTTTTATCAATTCCTCTTCTACTGAATTAGAAGGGAATGAATCAAGGTGCGCATTCTGTCCTGCCCTTCCCACATTGCTCAAGAAATTCTCCCACATTTCCCATCTCACTCTCCCTTGCCTAATAACGGCAACAAGTCCTAATAATTAATACTGAACATTTATAGAATACATTCTTTGAGTCCAAAAGAGAAAACACATACATTAATTCACTTAATTATCATAACAATCTTATGAGGTTGGTTCTGTTTATTATACTGTTCTACAGGTGAAAAAGTTGGGATATGATGGGGTTAAATGTGTATTTAACTTTCATTTCTTCTTGTAGACCAGATAGACCTTCCTCGTCTAAACTCTCTCTGCATTTGTACCTACCTCCTTCCAGATACTATGACATTCAGCCAGGCATTGTTGTTGAATCTATTTCAAATATTCCCTCTTAAACCATGAGCACTTTGAGACCAGGAATGAAGTCATTACCCATTTGTGAAAGGCAACAGTGCATAGCCTAATGCCAGGTTCAGAGGTACTTAATAAATAATTAATGCACAGAGCTTCAACAATATCACTTGGCTACTGTCAAGAGCCAATCTTTTTTTTTATTTGCTTGTTTCATAAAAAATACCTAAAATGTTTGAACTATTGGATTGTAGCTCAGGCCATTGCATACTTAATTGCTCTGTTTTCTACAAGTGGCCTTGCATAGAATTATATTAAACACCGACTGTGAAAGATAGTGAGAGATTAATAATAAACCAAAGGGGCAATTGGACAAAATTAAGGCAGTATTAAGGCATTCGGTTAAGTAAGTTGTAAGATATTAGTCTATTTATTCATTCCACTTGTGAACTCATTATATTAAACTTTAAGAAGAATATTGGCTTATTTTGCAATATAAAATGAAATATTTCACAGTTTTAATTATGCATCACCAGCTTCAGGGTTCTTTAGGTCCTTTATCAGAGAGATAATACATTTATGAGAAATGAATTACTTTGGTCAAATTTTCATGAAGTTACTTGAGGTCTCCCTCCCCTCAAATCTAATTCTTAGAGTGGGTAATCTGTATATTTTAGGCTGTCCTGAACACTGGGAGTGCATTTTATGGAAAATAGAACAGAGAGGTGAAAGATAGGAAAATAAGGATTTGTTATCAAAATATTGACTTTATATTGAAATATATCAGTGACTTAAGCATCAATATTGATCTAGGCATGGGAAATCTTGGGTATTATAGTATTACATCACGGCAGTGTTCCCTGAGGACCATAACTGTTTCACAAAGGAAATGACATATTAGTTGGGACTTCTTGCTTTAATTCTTATTTTTATTCAACTCTGAACTTCCTTTCCAATTTAGTCATGTTTTCTTCCTTGCTTTCACAACCAGTAGTCAGTCTCTCTCTCTTTCTCCTCTATATAAATGTGTTATATATGGAATTATATATATAATATATAATGTATGTGGAATCATATATGAAATCAACAAATACATATACTGGATATATTTATATAAATATGGAATAAGTGTTGATTGAATGTCTTCAGTTAATATCCTATACCTTTGAAGAAACTCCCTTATAAGTTGCCCAAGGATTTTTCAACTGATTTTTGTCGATTATATTGTATAAAAAGATTTTTGTGTAAATACATATATGTATACACTTATACATACACAGGTACACCTATACATACACTGACATAAATATTTATATGTAAATACCTATATATTCAAATGTTATATTTTAATATGTACTTAACTAAAAATTTGATCTCTGTGTCTGTTTTCTTCTCAATTTACTTGTACTTACTATCCAAGATAAAAGGAGCCATTTGTCTATAATTAAGCAATGGGTCAATGGATCTTTATTTAACAAAGAGCTGTTAAACACCATGCCTTTTGGATTGAAAATGTTTACAGTAAGCAGCCCTTTGGTTCAAGATATAAGAAGAGGATTTTAACTGACAACTGAGTGAGCACTAAGGAAAGCAAGAAATATCTAACCAACTATTATTAAAATCTCCATATCTAGAAACAATTCCTGAAGAAGAACAAAAATAAAGAAATAAACATCTTGACATGAACCCATTAAAAATTCTGAAAGAAACAGAACAAATATAGAGAGAGATGGTGATTGTGATAGCAGTACACAAACAAAGTAATTGTTAGAAAACATCTGTTTTGCATTCAATTAAAATTGTTGAAATGTGTTCTAGGAAACAAAAGATGAAAATGAGAGGATTAATGTTTATTTTGTACTCTGTATTTAAATATGGTAAAATTGCAAGGAAAATAAAGATATAAATGTAGAATTAAAATCTGTGTTTGAAGCAGTAAAATGTAACATTGATACCAAAGAGAAAATTAAATTAGTGATGTGAAGAACAAACTTGAGAAAGCTCTTTCCAGAATTCATTTTGCCAAAAAATGAAAGGAATGGTGGAAAAAATAGAGAGAGATATGCATATTAATGAAGAGACAACATCAGGGTAATAATTATATTCATGAAGATAAGTCTAGAAAAAAAAATGAAAATAGAAATTTTGGCAATAAAAAACAAAACTTTTTTTGGAAAATGGAAAAGAAAAAAGTAATATAAATTTCTCCATTTTTTGATGCTTACATTTTTGATGTTATTGAAAAATAGGTTTGAATACATTTTTTAAAACCACTGAATTAGAATTAAAAATAATATATATGTCCGTTCCTTTTAGAAAAAAATAAATAAAATATAGTTCTCATAAAGATAATAGGCAACAAAGTAGAAGTACAAGTCAGAGACCATTAAAAGATTTATTAAAAAATCATGTGTGTATCTGAGTTTGGTGTGTGTGTGTGTGTGTGTGTGTGTATGTGTGTGTGTGTGCACATGTGTATTTAATAAAAGAAAAAATATATTTTTATGGCCAAGAAAAGGGGCAAAATCTATGAGACAGAATTGGTTCCAACTCAATAGATATACCAGTAGGCAAGATGCTCGGGCTATGGTATGTTTTATTTCATCCATTCATTCAATAAATATTTATAAAATGTCTAATATTTCCTGCTACTTTGCCCTGGTACTAAACATAAGAAGATGCAATGCACAGATCATGACCCTAAAACACTACCAATCTAATGTGAAAGCTAAGTGAATAAATTAATAATTCTCACATGGAATGACCATTGCTATGAAGAGCTTTTAAAGAGCTGGAAGACAAAGGAAATGTATCTCATTCATACTGAAGCAGACTGAGTAGGCAAATAGTCCAGGTGTTCCTTTAGAAGAGACAAGGTTACTACTTTGGGGCTACCTTTATTTCTGTAAAGGCACCGTTTTCTGAATCTAATATCTGATGTCTCTAAATAATTATAATATTAAATTATAAAAATTAAAATTAAAAAATAAATTATAATTTACTGAGAAAAAGACTGAAAACTTAGCAAAGGATAAATCTGGTAGAATTCTATTATATATTACTTATGCATAGTCATAGAATTACTGAAACAAATGGAATTCAGTTCTGGAAAATATACTTCCATTGCTATTGTTTTTATAACTTATATTGGAAGGATATAGAGTTTGTGGTTAACATATGGAGAAAAAGCAAATGAAATTCTTTATAGGAACTTTCACTAATTTCTGCCTTCTTCCAGTGGTGGGTTCACAGACCATGAGATAATTCGAAAGGCAACAAAGAAATATCTTTGTCAGATTTTTTTTTTTTTTTTTTTTTTTTGTGGTACGCGGGCCTCTCACTGTTGTGGCCTCCCCCGTTGCAGAGCACAGGCTCCGGACGCACAGGCTCCCGGGCCATGGCTCACGGGCCCAGCCGCTCCATGGCATGCGGGATCTTCCCGGACTGGGGCACGAACCCGTGTCCCCTGCATCGGCAGGCGGACTCTCAACCACTGCGCCACAGGGGAAGCCCAACAAAGAAATGTCTTTGATGTAATATGATTATTTAAAAATAATAATAGCATTTAACCAACTTTGAAGTTAGAGGGAACAGCCCACAAAAGACCAACTTCATTTTTGACAATTGCTACTTCAGAAGGTTCCCCAAACCACTCTCAGGTTTGATAATTCCCTAGAAGGGCTCATAGATGTCACTGAAAGTGGTTTTGCTCATGGTTGTGGTTTATCACAGGAAAAAAAAAAGGTAAAGATTGAAATAAGCCCAGGGGAGAGACATACAGGGCAAAGCCCAGGAGGGTACCAACCACAGAGTTTCCAGCCATCCCTGTGTGACAATATGCACAGAGTATTGTCAACCAGAGAAGCTCATTTAAGCCCTGTAGTCCAGAGCATTTATGGTGCTCCATCACTTAGGCATGAGTGATTGCCCACATGCCTCCTGTTCATCTCCAGCCCTGCTAGATTTCCACTTACACCAGTGGGTCAAAGCCCCAGTCTACATCCCGTTGGTGGTATGGCTCAGAGCCCTCTCTCTAGAGCACGCTGTTACTGGCTTGCCTAAGGCACCCAGGCAAACAAAGACCCTCCAGTCAGGCAAGGCATTCCAAGGGTTTAGAGATTACCTCTCAGAAGCCAAGGTCAAAGGCCAGACCTCTTTTGTTCAAGGTTAAATTCTTGACTACATAGTGTCTACTTTCATTTAAGTTATCAAAATAAAGTTTATGTGTAAAATTGACATTAGGAATCATGCTGTCCGTCTGTAACTTCTACAGATTAGATTTTAAACGATTCTCACAGTTTGTTTTACATTCAGAAGATTCTTAGCAGAGATTAAATCATCATTACCAGCACATGACACAGAAACTATCTTTGAAATAGGACTTTAAACTTCAATTATCATAGAAATTAAAGTATATTAACATTGGAAATAAACACCAATTTCAAGTAATTACTCAATAGCTAAGGCTCAATGTATATTAAACCAATCCCTTTTTGAAAATTCTGGAGTTGAAAATGTCCTTAAAACATTCTTTTAAAGATGCTCTAAAACTAAAATAGCCAGAATTTAAAAAATCAGTTTTTAAAAATAGTTCTCCTCCTGGGACCTGATAAGCCAAGTTGTTTTTCTTTTTTTCTTTTTTCTTTTCCTCAGAAGGAAAGGATATTTTATGACTAAGTTGTAAACCATTAACAGTATAGCATTATAATTGAAAGGCTGACATAGTCCCAACTATAATGGGGAAATCTGCATCACTTTATCTCTCAGCTGCTACAGAGAGATACAATCAAGTCCTAAAGACATTATCTGATCCTTTGGCAGGTGAGGAGGGGCAGTAATCTTGTTCAAATCTTGTACAAATCTTGCACAATTTGATTCTCTCAGAGATACCTCTAGCTATACATAAACATTCTGTACATCCACATATGAATATTCTATCCACTTAGAAGAAAATGGAAATCTCCCATTCTTTCTTCAGACTTCAAAATTGGCCACAGAGATAACTCAAATGTGCTTCCCCCTCATGTATTCAGAAATAACCAACTCAGTCTTTGAAAAGAACTGTGAATACCAAGATATAAAACAAGCAACCAAACATTACAGAATAATCCCAACGCTTCTGTTTCAAACGGTACTCACACTGTATACCATACTCCTACTAGATACAGGGGGCATTTTATTTATACTCATCCTACATACAGGTGGCATTTTATTTCCATCTCATTTTTTTTTCTTCCAACTTGCATTTTATTATTTCTATTCCCTCTATTCCCTCTTTGGGAATTTCTATTCCCAATGTAGGTGTTACTACATTGTAAGTTCTTTTGAGGTTAGAGGTCATGAATTAAACATCCCATGCATTTTCCACAGGGGAGAATAGGTCTTTATAAGCTTCCTTAAATAATGTTGCTAAAATATTATTATTCATTTAACCTACCTACAATATGGCTATTAAGCAGTATTTTCTTCCAATTTCTTCCTCAGTGAAACGCTTGGTGTAGTTTGACACCCTGTTCTGGTTGTATAACCGGGGATACCATTCCTTGTTGTATCTTAGACTCTGACGCCTTTTCTGATCATCAACTCAATGCCTAATGAGATTAGCAGAAAATATTCATATATTATGCTTCTTCTGCAAGAATTGCCTTTTAAGAGCATAACTCTCAAAAGAGCAGAAAGTGTAATGCGGACGAAATTATTTTAAAAACCCTGTCCTCTATTCTATAGGGAAAATAAATTTCAAAAATGTGACTTCCCCTACATCTGTTCCATAACCAGCTAAGGCGCCGGCCAGCTTGCTGACGAAGCCTCGAGCTGCCAAAAGTGCCCTATCTGTGGGAGGAATGGCTGGCTTCCAAACAGGAGTGGATCAAAAAGGAGGGCAGAGGACAGCAGGGTGAGGAAAGGGTGCCAAGCTCTCTCAGGAATCGCTTGCATATGTACATTTGCTTTCTAACTGCAGGATGGTTTATCCCATTTCAGAGGGTGAATTAAAACACAAGAGATGGTGAGAGATGATACTTCATCTCAATGGAAAATAAAATGAGGTACAGATGGTGAGGATCTGCTTGTCTTCTATTACCTGGAGTTATAAAGGTGGTAGTTTGTCACTGAATCACCCTACTTGGCTGAATTCATACAAATCACTGTGGGTGATTTTAATGTTTTGAGTAATTACTCTTCTCATCCTCTAATCTCTCAAATGATTTCCAGAGTGAAAAATACCATTCTTATAGCCAGAAAATGGAATTGTGCTGACTCAGGTTTAGGAGATAAAAGCAGAATGGAAACTATTCATTCAACATAACATTCAAGATCTAAAAATATATAGTATAGAAAGGGAAAAAAAACTCCACACTTCTACTGAATCTAGAAAAGTTCAGTAAATGTTTTCATTACACAAATAGGTAATTGGTAGTGCACTACATGGTGAGGACTGAAGAATAAAAACAGTTGTGTTAAGTGTGACATAACACATTTGCCTGCAGAAGAATCACTGTGGACGGCTGGAATATTTTATTTTCTATGACTTTATTCCTATTTCATTTATCCTTAAATATGAAATAAAATACTTAATTATGAAATAATTCAAATACACAGAACAAGACAACAAATAATATCAGACAGACATATAATCACTATTTATAAAATGTTAATAATTGCCATAATGGGAGTATGCGTGTGCTGTGTGTATACATTTACATATATAAAACTGTTGTATATAGGTCCTATTAATATGTTGCTATATACATTAAATATAAATTTTTTTACATAAAATATATTGCAATATATCATAAAACAATATTTTTACATACAGTTAACTTGTCCATCTTTTGCCCATTGATTTGCATTGCCATCTTCATCATACTCCAAGTGCCAATATACATATGGCTCTTTTTCTTTCATCTTTATACATTTTCTTCTATCTGCCTCTCTATCCTTAGGCCATTACCACACTGAATTACGGGCTTTATAATAAACTTTATTATCTCACATGGCAAGTTTTGGCATTTATTTTTCTTAATGAAAATTATTTCATCTTGAGCCAGTTCATCTTCTATATGAACATTTGGATCAGCTGGTTTTTAATAAATTTTTTACAAAATTTTAGTAATTTTGTAAAATTTATCCTAAAAGACTTTAGCTTTGTTGCTATTAAAATTAGATTAAAAAAAAATCTTTTATAATTTTTTTTCTGGTTTATATCCAACAAACTTGCTGATCACTTTTTATAGTTTTTAGGGTTTCTCTGATGCTGTACACTGCAAAAGATCACATCATCAAAGTTATATGACAATTTCATTTCCTTTATTACATTTTATATCATCTTCATATTTTTTCAGCTGAATTGGATTTCCAGTATAATGCAGAAAGGTAGCAGTGATAGTAGACACTGACTTTGAACGGAAGAAATATTTTATGATTTCACTATGTTCTAATATGCACACTGTAAGATTTTGCTAAGCTTTATCTGGCAAAACTTTGAATGGATCAGGTTTCATGTATATTTTTATTTCCTTTTGATCCTTGTAGTTTGGAAGTCATACATTCTGTTTACCACTAGGTCTTTAACAATCAATCTTGACCTAATAAGGTGTAATGTTTTCAAGAGCTCAAAGTTTCCCTTTATTCAGTGCTTTAAATCTGATCTCTGAGCATTTCAGCTCCCCTTTTATAACTACCCAAATTACCATTATTTTTATATTGACTTTGGTGGTTATTATTTATTTAAATTTGTTTGCTCAGTATCATGCTCTTATCTTTTTTGAGACTTTGGTTTCCTTCTTACTTAATTATACATTTCTTATAATGCATTAGAATTTGTAAATGAGCGATGCCAATGTTCTAATTAAAATGTTATCTCTACGTTTAATTAAAATGTAATCCACCCCTCTTCTTGAATACTGGTTTACTTGAGTCTAGAAATATAATAAGTGTTTTATTTTATTCATTATAATTTGAAACACTAGAATTTCAGTTTGGTCACGTTTCAAAGATGTTTTCTTTACTTTTCATGGTATTAAATTATACATTTTGATTTTTATTACCTTTTGTATTACTTTCATCATTTTATGCATACTGATTTTATACTTACCAGATTGGTAATTAGCCCAGATCCTTCCATACTAATTACTGTGATTCTACCTCTTGATGACTTGTTTTCTCATGTGGCTTTTAAATTTAAAATTTTCACTTATTTTTAACAAAGATTATTATCCTCGGGGTCTTATATAAGTTATGAGTCTGCCTCTGCAGCATGGCTTCATTCTGCTTCTCCCAGAGCCCTACGGCTTCCATGGACACAGATATAGTTACTGTGTTATTTTCTTAGCTTGAAATATCTTTATCAAGTGAGCAGAGTAGGTTGCAACCTCACAATCACAGATGGCACAGGGTTGAGATATCTATCTTTTACAAAAAAAAATTTTATATTTTTATATATAACCTTTTTTAGAAGAAAAGCTTTTTTGCCATTTCCCTTGGCAAAGGTTGTGGGTTGGAATAGTTTGCTGACCCAAGTTTTTTATTGCTATTTGTAATAGAAAATTCTGACTCTATGATTCATCTGCCTTCTTGACAATAGCTCTGTGTTCCCATCTCTAACAACAGCTAACTATTGAAATTGATGGACATCTCCCTGACTAACATAAACCGTACATTGAAAAAGTCACTATAAAAGAAAATCCAAAGACTCTTCTTTGGTTTTTATATTTTATATTTTGATCTTACTAAGACTTATGTGATGATGTAGTTGGAAAAATTGTGGGAATAAATGACTAGGTGAGAAAATAGAAACAGGAATGTTTAATATAAATAATAAATAAGAGTTTTAAAATGAATTTAAAAAATAGTGAAAGAAAATGTTCTTTCTTTCTGAAGCTTAAGATATCAGACTGATCTGCTATAAAAATGTCCTAAATGGAGCTGGATGTTAGGAATATAATTAAGAAACTAACATTTGGAAAGATAGTTTATATGAATATGTATACTTGAAAATTCCTTGAATATTATTAAAAATCTATGCTAATAATTAATTTTAAAGAAGAAACAAAATAAATGTCTTCAAATCTGGATTAATCAACTAAAGCCTTCCCAGCCACATCTGATATACTTTTAGCTCTACAGGGTTTCATTTCCCAGAACCTTGTGACTACAGGCATGTGCTATAAATGGATGGGTATACAATATTATTTAATATATGTCTGGTAAAATCGGGTATATTAATGCTAAAGTTTACAAAATGCATTAAACTGTGAGGTAAAATGTGAATGTGCTCTTATGAGGGAGATTAAATAATGTTCTTTCAGAAGACTTAATATAAATTGGGCCCAGAAATAGAAAGTGGCAATCATATACCCTCTTTTCCCTAGCCCTTTAACTACATAAATTACTGATGACAAAGCATGCTGACACCTGCAGCTGAATACAACTGTGCCAAGGACAGCAGTTTTCCCTCTCTAGCAACTTCATCTTCTTCCTTTTCTCTTTCTTCTTCTAATTATTGTATATTTTCAGATGTATCCAATCACAAAAATTATACTTCCGAAGGATAATTATTTTGGGTTTTTTTTGTTATTTACTATTTTTATTGAAGTATAGTTGATTTACGATATTGTATTAGTTTCAGAGGTACAGCATAGTGATTCAGTATTTTTACAGATTATACGCCATTAAAAGTTATTACAAGATAATGCCTATAATTCCTTGTGACATACAATATATCCTCACTGCTTATCAATTTTATATATAGTAGTTTGTATTTCTTAATCCCATACCCCTAATCTGCTCCTCCTCCATTTTCTCTCCCTTTGGTAACCATTAGTTTGTTTTCTGTATTTTGTTAAGTCTGTTTATGTTTTGCATATATGTTCATTTGTATTATTTTTTAGACTCCACATATAAGTGATATCATACAGTATTTGTCTCTCTGTCTGACTTATTTCACTAAGCATAATATTTTCTAGGTCCATCCATATTGCTGCAAATGGCAGAATTTCATTCTTTTTTATAGCTGAGTAATAGTCCAGTGTGTATATATATACATACTACATCTTCTTTTTCCATTGTCTGTTTATGAGCACTTGGCCATATCTTGGCTATTTGAAAATAGTGCTGCTATGAACATTAGGGTGCATGTATTAGTGTTCTTGTCTTTTCTAGATATATACCCAGGAGTGGAATTGCTAGATCATATGGTAGTTTTATTTTTAGGTATTTTTTTCAGGAACCTCTATATTGTTTTGCATAGTGGCTGCACAAATTTACATTCTCACTAACAATGTACAGGGTTCCCTTTTCTCCACATCCTCTCCAATACTTGTTATTTTAGACTTTTTGATGGTAACCATTCTGACTGGTGTGAGGTGATATCTCATTGTTGTTTTGATTTGCATTTCTCTAATAATTAGTGATGTTAAGCACCTTTTCATGTGACTGTTAGCAATCTGTAGGTTTTCTTTGGAAAAATGTCTATATAGGTCTTCTGCCAATTTTTTGATTGGGTTGTGTATTTTTTGATATTGAATTGTATGAGTTGTTTGTATATTTTGGATAGTAACCCCTTGCTGCATTATCATTTGCAAATATTTTCTCTTATCTGTTATGTTGTCTTTTTGTTTTGTCAATGGTTTCCTTTCCTGCACAAAAGCTTTTAAGTTTAATAGGTCCAATTTTTAAATGTTTGCTTTTATTTCTTTTGCCTTAGGAGACAGATCCAAAAAAATATTGCTATGATTTATGTCAAAGAGTGTTCTCTTCTAAGAGTTCTATGGTCTTACATTTAGGTCTTTAATCCATTTTGAGTTTACTTTTGTATATGGAGTGAGGAAATGTTCTAAACTCATTGTGTTACATGTAGCTGTCCAGATTTTCCAGCGCCACTTTTTTTTTTTTAACATCTTTATTGGAGTATAATTGCTTTACAATGGTGTGTTAGTTTCTGCTTTATAACAAAGTGAATCAGTTATACATATACGTATGTTCCCATATCTCTTCCCTCTCGCGTCTCCCTCCCTCCCAGCCTCCCTATCCCACCTCTCTAGGTTTTTTCCCATCTTACCCCTAGGTTCTTCATGACCTTTTTATTTTTATTTTTTCTTAGATTCCATATATATGTGTTAGCATACGGTATTTGTTTTTCTCTTTCTGACTTACTTCACTCTGTATGACAGACTCTAGGTCCATCCACCTCACTACAAATATCTCAATTTCATTTCTTTTTATGGCTGAGTACTCTGTATGACAGACTCCAGGTCTATCCACCTCATTACAAATAACTCAGTTTCATTTCTTTTTATGGCTGAGTAATATTCCATTGTATATATGTGCCACATCTTCTTTATCCATTCATCTGTTGATGGACACTTAGGTTGCTTCCATGTCCTGGCTATCTTAAATAGAGCTGCAATGAACATTTTGGTACATGACTCTTTTTGAATTATGGTTTTCTCAGGGTATATGCCCAGTAGTGGGATTGCTGGGTCGTATGGTAGTTCTATTTGTAGTTTTTTAAGGAACCTCCATACTGTTCTCCATAGTGGCTGTATCAATTTACATTCCCACCAACAGCCAGCACCACTTTTTGAAGAGACTTCTCCATTGTATTGTATATTCTTGCCTCCTTTGTTGTAGATTAATTGACCATAGGTGTATGAGCTTATTTCTGGACTCTATATTCTGTTCCACTGATCTATGTGTCTGTTTTTGTGCCTGTACCATGCTGTTTTGATTACTATAGCTTTGTAATAGAGTTTGAAATTGAGGAGTGTGATGCCTCCAGCTCGGCGTGGGGCAAGTCTCACAGTAAGGTAGTCACAGAAACCCAATAGCCGCCACAGCAGACCTCTCTCTGCCCTGCCTCTGGGGCTAGTCAGCATGCACGCTCTCCTCACGAGAAGAATCCAGGCTTCCCCAGCCTGGATTTGTCTCTTTCTATTTGTCTTTCTATTTGTCTCAGCTGTACTCCAACCAGTCAACGGGGCTTGTCTCCTCCTTAGAACCTACGTCTCTGAATTCATCCTACATCCACATATCCTAAGGGACAATTTAAAATAATGATACTAGACATCAAAAATAATGATCATCGGTGGTACAGAAATTTGGCAATTGTAGAAGAATCTAAACTCTCAAATGCTAAATGTCTTAGGAAACAAAAACTTTTTCTACAGTTCAGCATAGAATGCTTGAAAATGTGATTTTCTTAGAAAAAGCATGGTAGTTTCCTGTTAGAATGACTTACTATGACATTGTGAAATGTCCTAATGTGTCTGAATTTGCATATGCAGTGGTTCTACTCTACCAGCATGTCCCATTTTATTGCTCTATCCCATGCAGAGGGAAAATCCTGAATTCTCATTTACTTGAGGCTAAAAATTAATGATTTTGGTTCAGTTGCAAAGTAGGCTAGTGAGGTCAGGAATTGAAATCTTTATTTAAGATACTGATTTTTTCCCCCTCCAAGTTTCAAAAAGCAATAAAGTGCCTTTATCATTTCCCTCTGTAGGTTAACAATGACAATGCCATAGCAATAAAGACACTACAGAGTTACATTGCAAAGCTGGGCCTCTCCTAAAATTTCTCTCCTAACTTTATTCATCACCAACAAACCTTTCCTTTTGCTTCCTTTTCGTTGTTTCCTAACTAAAGTAAGTGCCTGAAGTGCCTTACTTTCTCCCTAGAACTGTGATATATTCAGTAATTTCTGTAGTCGTTGTAAATGATGAAGGAAAAACATTGGTGGGATATTTGAAATGTAAATTATAAATATGTAGTCCTTACAGAAACACAATACCAAACAAATGCACGAATGATGAAAGCAAAGCATACAGTGACTTTTATAATATGAATTTTGCTACCTTATAAGCTGAAAAAATGTATTTTATTTCTCAAAGTATTTTTATATGTCTGCTAAGAATACTGTTATGAATGTGTCTATGGCCTTGAAGGTTACAAAGGTCGTTGTGTGAAGTCTGTCAAGGTGACAGTGTCTAATTCCACATTCTGAATATAGAAGGCTCTAAATGAGAAATTCTTTGCAGGATAAGGACCTCCAAATCTTTAAATCTTGTCCCGCTACCTTGAGACTGCTCTTAAGCTGAAGGAAATATAAAAAGGATCCATACTGTTAAAAAATCTCACTCTAGTACTAGTTTGAGCCTTCACTCTGGTCCTTATTCAATCTATCTAGATGCTCTTGATGGGATTATTTTTAAGTTACCTGCAGCCTTTTCACTTAGACTTGAGAAAAACCTCTGCTGCCTACTTAAGACTCCTTCACAATGTCCACTCTGGTTTCAACTTTTGACCTTCAAAGACTTCATCTTTTTTTTTTTTTTTTTTTTTTCGGTACGCGGGCCTCTCACTGTTGTGGCCTCTCCCGTTGCGGAGCACAGGCTCCGGA
>NC_041232.1:76940829-77078564 GCF_002837175.3 Physeter macrocephalus | reverse complement strand
GCGGCCATGGCTCACGGGCCCAGCCGCTCCGCGGCATGTGGGATCCTCCCGGACCGGGGCACGAACCCGTGTCCCCTGCATCGGCAGGCGGACTCGCAACCACTGCGCCACCAGGGAAGCCCCAAAGAGTTAATCTTTTAAATGATAATTCCAAGTAGGAGAAGGCACAAAATAATTATTTGAATGTAAAAGCTTTTTAACATCAGCGTCTTCTACCAAAACCAAAGAACACACTAGCTCCTTGGCAGAAGTTTCTAGTCAATAATCAATATCGAGGCTGCAAAGAACAAAGAGCTTTATCTGCGGGGTGTCAGGAATTGCAATTCAGGAAATACAAATTCTGGTAAAACCAAGCGTTCTAAGGAAGGGAAAGAGTCAGGGGCTTATAAAAAACTACTGGCTGTTAAAGTTGTCTGGCAGGAATTATGATTGACTCTGATACATGAAAGGAAATATTTTGCCTTAAAGGAAAGGCTGTCATGAGTGATTTTAGGGTAAGTGTCCCATAAATATCTTGAGTTTCTGGAACATTGGGAAGATGTTCTGGACGTCTGCATTGGGACAATCAGCTGTCAAAGTTCACATTCCATCCAGGCTGAGCCATGCATAAGTCACACATCCTTGATGGCCTCCTGGCTTCATTTTAGAGAGGCCTCTTAGCCAAAGTGACTCCATTTTGATTTTCCTTTTACATCCTTAGCAGTACCTTGTAAGAGCCCATTAAATTGGAAGTTGAGGAGCTTAATAGGTGGCAAGGGGAAAGGCCATGCTTCCTCTGATGTTAGAGCCTGTGGTCAATAGTCAGCAAAGCCTGGACATGCTCTTGATGTTAGTATACAGCCTTATAAGGACTGACTGCGTGCAGCATACTAAAATACAAGTATCAATAATACTTGAAAATAATTGCTGATAAAACATTAATAAATTTTAAATTTTGCATTATAAACCTTTACTTCCCAGATTAGAGAGTCCAATAATCACACTCTGGAGAGAAGCAAATTTTCTTTAACTTAATATAAGTTTTAGAATTTAAAAGCAGATTTTGTCAAAAGTTTGATTTATGGATCCTGTTTGAAAAGGCTGAAGATATAAAAAGTATCTTCTTTTGAATATAAAGTTTATAGGAAATGACTATGTGTCAATCATTTTCCTAAATATTTGCTAGAAATATTTGCCAATGTACTACATGAGGATATCTTATAAGAAAAATATTGAGTGTTTTGTGTTTCAGGAAGCCTAAAGTAGCAGCAGATTAATTAATATTAAGGATGAGAAAAACTATTCAGAATCTAGACTTATTATAATATGCAAAGTGGTAAACCTTTTTCCTGTTTGTTTTACTATCTTCTTGCACATGAATAAAAGTATATTGATTAAACTTTGTCATCAGCCCTACAGTGTTTTGCTCTGCCTTTCCTTTCCCAAATTAATTTCTTTTTCCTGTAACCCCATTTCATCTTCATCATTACAGATTTATTTTTGCATAATTGTTAATTTGATCCATCCTCCAACATTTCTTTGACATTTTGTACAATATCAGACTTTTTGCCCATGGCTCAGCTCCAACCTTATGTAAATATTTCTAAGTACATAAACCCTCAGAAACATATAACACTTAGAATTTTATAATATTATTATGACACATAATAATTAAATTCAAACCGTTATGTTTAACATTACACATTTTAGAAATTCTAAGCTTACATTCAGAAGTCTGAAAACAAAGCCCAGAATAGCCTGTGTTGGCATTTATCACCATCGATTTTTAAATTAGCAGGTGTCATTTTGACTTGGGTTTTGAATACTGAATACTTGAATGTTCCTTGACTGAAATCACATGAAAATCTGGTTTGATACTCTAGAAATACACTCCATATTAAGTGTGTGTGTGTGTTCCAGAAAGAGGGACAGAGGCAGAAAGAGAGAGAGAAAGACTGACTTTCATATTCACCTCTCCAAGGCCAGAATTCTACCCGGATTTCTTTACTGTGTGGAAGGAAGAGTGGACATCCTGAGGACGAGCTCACTCGAAAGAGAGTGGTCAGAAGGGCTGAGCTACACACTCAGATGTGCTTTTTATTCCTGTCTCACTGACCACATTATTACTCCTCCCTCACAGGGACTAGACGAGGGCCTTAGAGACCAACTTCCCAAGTATTCAAAAGTTCTTACTCTAGGAATAAAAACAGGAAGGCAAGAAGAGGGCAAAAGTAGTTCCTCCTATGCTGGGTATATGCTGTTGATATAGCTTCTATAAACTTTATTATAATACCTGAGCCTGATTTATAACCAAACCTCTGTGCTTCTCAGGCTGCTATAACTGTCTTACTAGCAACCTCCAGGGGCTCTTATAAGACTCAAATGCACAGTTTAAGATTTGTCTTCCCCAGAGCAAACAGCATAATGATGCTACATAAACTACATATATTGGAATCTATAATCCCTCAGATACATCTTCTTTTCACCTTAAACACAGAGTATGTTGACTTTAAAGATAAGAAAAAGAAATATCCTATAAAGTCATTCATCTTCTTTCCCCCTTGATTCTGAGATTTCTATTCAGAGATGCAGAGATTTCCAGATGATAGAAAGCAGTGTATATGATGTGTTCAACTTCAGAGTTACAGTTCAGTTTTCATGATGAAACCTTATAGATGGAAAATGGTTACATAAAAATCATAAGGAAAATGTTTTCAGTGAAAGGAGACAAAATACTGGAAAGTAAAATTCATCATAATTAAAAACTTTTATCTGCAATCAGCAAACATCGGTAGGTAGGATAGAACTGAAGATTATATTTGATTATATTTTTTCACACATGGAGCCAGTTAATATGTACAAAAGTTGTTCTTCATTTTATACAAGTGGTTTCTTTGTCACTTCTCTTCCTTCTTGTCCTTGATTCATTTCAGTAATGTCCATTATGAGGAAAGGAAATTAAAAGACTTATGCTATTGCAAAGGTTTGACATAAATTATATTTTTGAAAAAATGCCATGTTTTATTCATTAATACAAGCATTAACATGACAAACTTGGAAGTCTCCTCAGTAGAATTTTTGAACTTAAAAGCTTGTAAAGAATAACCACATTGGTATTTGTTCAAACATTTGTATATAATTACTAGATTTCCTAATTGAGTGTCTAGCTTTTTTAAATAACTGTGAAAATTATTCAGATGCATAAGGTTAAAGTGGAAACTTTTTAAAAAAGAGATTGAGAAAGATTTACAAATAATGTTTACTTACTGGTTGATTATTAGGAAGGGGATTATATGATTTCTAACCATAATTTATATGATGAAAATAAAGAATCAAAATTCACTTAACTAGAAACTTTGTAGATGATTAAGAGAACACTACAATTAAGCTAGATACGAAAATATCATATTGTTTTGTGTGATATTTTTCCTTGGCAAGACCCATGACACAGTCAGCTCATTTCAATATTGGCGAGTAAGTTTCAGCAAGTTTGATAATAAGAAACTTAGGTTTCATCAAGGGCAAGAATTCCCCCTTCAAGCTAGGAAAACTGAAGTCAAAAATGTTTAAGTGACTTACTCAAAGTCCAGGAACTACTTAGTAGCAGAGTCAAGAGTACAGCACAGTTCTCCTGATGCCAGGGCTAAGTCAGCAATGTTTCCACCACAGGCTGTTATCTTAAGCCTGAAATAGTACAAATATCTTTAAGCTGATGGCTAAGAAGGATCCTTCAGAATAGATTGTTATACTTAAACTAAGCACACTTCTTAATTATAGGTAAAGCATGTAACTTCCTGTGTTGCCAGCAGAAATCTCCGTTTTCTATCCTGAGACCCTCTTGGTGAATTATTCAGTTGTTAATTACAAGTACATTGATGCAAGGGAACTCCTGTGTGGAGGGAGAGTTTTAGGAACCATAATCCGTTCGTAAGTGAGGCTTGAGGTTCTTTTCACATGGCAATTTACACAATAGTGGGAAAGATGGTAATTTTCCTTGTTAAACAGTGTGTATAGAGAGGTGTTGATGGAGGTTTTGAAGGGAATGGAGCGATTCCAATCAGCTCCTTGCTGCTGAGCTCTTAGTCGAGGTCGGTAGACTGTGGAAGTTCTATTAGAATAGGTAGCTTCCCTGACCCTTCCTGTCTCCTCTTTACCTAACCCCTGCTATCTCTCTCTTGCCTCTAAATCTTCTGATACACCCCCCCCCACCACCACACACACACACGTCTCTTTTGCAGAGCTTTCTGCTCTTCTTTTTTGAGGTCAAAGGCTATCATTCTCTCTCTCTGAACCAAATTGTCTACGTGAAGAGTGTGCAATTTTTATACTAGTTGCATTTCAAGGATGTGTGAAATCTTCCACATAGTCTGGCCCAAGATCAGCAAGGCTACTTTGTTGTCAGCTTGTTCACGATGATTGATCTTAAGGAGAATTTTCTTCTATCAGCCAGAGAGGAGGATCACTTGGGTGATTTATTATTATGGCTCATCACCTTGAAAGTTTCCTTAAAAGACCTTTCTGTGTGACGTGTAATCTCCAACAGTGAATGTATTTTACATGACATCTGCAGTTTGATACATACCTGGAATATAAACTGTTTTAAGATTTTAGTTAATGTTCTACATTGCACAAATTGCTGTTTTAGCATTTATTGCTGGTCATATTTTTCTGTCTTTAGTTGCTTTGGGCCTAGCTAGGTGATGTGGCACGATCAGCTTACTTTTCTAACACAATTCAGATGAAATCTGTTGCACATTGTTTAATTTAAGGTCTTTCACATGGATAGAATGTATCTAAAATTATGTAGAAAATATGCAACTCTACCGAACTCAGACAAATTGAGTAGGTGACCTGATCTTAAGAATAAATATTTCATCTCCCTCATAGACCAGCCATTATAACAATTCTCTTCAGGGCATTATATCAATTAAAATGCCTTAATATTTTTTATATTCTGTTATATAGTTTCATGTAAAGGGATGGTTGATAATACATTTATATTACTCTGTTTTCACTTATTACTATCAAAATACAGAAATTATTTTAAAATAGTAAGACCTTATAAAAATTGTTACCAAAATGCTGGTACATAAAAAATTTAACATAGATAATTAGAGCTTATCGGCAGAAAGAAATTTTAGGAGGCTAACCTTCCTGTCCCATGGATAGAGAAACTGAAGACCTAAATAAGTTCACACAATGAGATATAGGACCACAGGTGCAATGCATATCTCTTCACTTATAACATTTAAATAATTTAATAAATTATACTATGAATAATATATATGCAGGTATAATATATACATATACATAAATATGTATATTATTCATAGTGTATAATATATATTGTATATAATATACTTAATGTATTTTGGTATATATAAAATAAAATGTATATAGTATATAATTTAATGTAATATATGTATATATATATATAACTGTAGGAACACAATTCACATTTCATGTATTGTTCTCATTTAATATATTTACATTGTACTAATATGCTATACAAAATGAATGTGTTTGGAAAGGGAACCCAAGTCCAGTGGATAAGCACTATGTGAATATGGATACCTATTAGAAACAGCTTACCTCACTCTTTATTGTTTATTTCTAGTAAACATGTAACTCTTTACTCAATTGCTCAGACCATTTGTTAATGATTAATTAACAAAATAAGTGATACATTACAGGAAGGCAGACATTAACTAATAGTTTGAGCTCTTCAAATTTTAATTATGCATTTTAAGTCACTTAAATCTAATTCTCGTATTCTACTGTACTTTAGTTGCAAAGTCAGTCTCAATTTCATTTCTAGCTATGTTTGCTCTGGTAAAAGAGTTTCAGGAATTAGAGTGTATCTATATTGAATATTAGTTGTTTAAACTTAATTTTAAAAATTTGATCTAAAATACCAGTGTGACTCAAAACGCAGTTCAATTAAAGTCAGTGCCAAAAAAAAAAAGGTACACTTTTGACCATTGATGGACCACTTTTTTCAAAAATGAAAGAAGAGAAAATTCAGTCACTCTTCCAAAAATCAAGAAAACCCTGTACTTGTTATCCACATTTTCAAGATCCTTTTATTATCTAATTATTTTTTGTCAGTTCTTAGACACCCAGAACATGTAGTCCATAAAAGGCCTTTGTGGAAAGTTAAACCAAATCCACTTGGATTTGAAAGAACAAACCCGTATCATTAAAAGGGAGAATTTGATAACATGGAGAGACATTCAAGAAGAAGGGTCAGTATACTTTGGTGCTACTCCTGACTTTGAAACTACAGAAATTTAATTAGCTGCCTTCACACATATTTTTCATATGTTAAACTTCCATGAAAAAATGAATTAATCATATATACAATGGAATATTACTCAGTCATAAAAAGGAATGAAATTGGGTCATTTGTAGAGACGTGGATGGACCTAGAGACTGTCATACAGAGGGAAATAAGTCAGAAAGAGAAAAACGAATATCATATATTAATGCATATATGTGGAATCTAGAAAAATGGTACAGATGAATTGGTTTGCAAGGCAGAAATAGAGACACAGATGTAGAGAACAAATGTATGGACACCAAGGGGGGAAAGAGGGGGGCGGGGGTGGTGGTGGGATGAATTGGGAGATTGGGATTGGCATGTATACACTAATATGTATAAAATAGATCACTAATAAGAACCTGCTATATAAAAAAATAAATTAAATAAAATTCAAAAAAATGAGTTGATCAATTTATTGATTTATTCTATTTTTCTTTTTTCATGTGATTTTAAAGCATAGTCTCAAAACCATAAAAATATTGGAAATAAGAAAATGTTTCACAACTAGGAGCTTTATTGTATACTCTTGCACAATAAGTATTTCGTGAAATTTTATTAGACTACAGTCCCTCTATTCTTTGGAAATTGTAGTTAAAACCAAGTTCAACATCATTTAAAAAATACACCAGATTACTGCATTTGACAATGTACAATCATAAATTCCAGAATTTATTGAAAAATCACTATACATTTCCAAAACCAAGAAATTGTGTTCTATGAACATGAAAAAAAATTATCAGTAAATAGAGACAGAAGCTGAAAAAGACAGAAAGATGTAGTTGGGAGACAGGGACACTTAAGCACCTATTACAAATAGGCTCAATTTTCTCAACATGTCAAAAAAATGAACATAATCAGAAAAAGGTGAAATAAAGTTGGAAAAGATTTCTCAATAGAAAAAGAAAAGAAAAAGTAGGTAATTTGGACTTCATCACATTTCAAAATGCCCTTCTCTGAAAAACAATGCTAACAAAATGGTATTTATATTATTTAATTACAGTTTCAATTTAAAAATACTGTAGAGTATGTTAATAATTGACATTTTTAAAATTTATTTTTTCTATAACAAATTTTTGCTAATATACATATATATTTTGATCTTCATAAAACTCAGGAACAGTTTACTTAGTATGAGCTTAATATTTTGCTTCTATATAGCATCTTCTCGTGTATTTTCATCTGTGAGTGGTGTGCAGAGTTGATACATTTTGGTCCATAAGGCAAGTTTGCTCTTATCTATACCATTGTGTGAACCAGAAGTTCTTCAGTGTAAGATCTTATACCCTGAAAAATAGAATACGTGAAGAATTTTAATATCCAAAATGACGGCTTCCAAATTATACCTTGTTTTTGCCCTGCCTACAAAACTTAATTTGGAAGAGTTTCCCCCGAAAGTAATGCATCACACTACCAATTCACTCTTATTCCTTGCTTAATATTGTTTCAGAAAGTTTCATCTGCCAAAAGATGAAAGGTGAAGATGCAGTTATCATCCGGCATCAGCATTTTTGGCTGATGGTAAAATGCATGGTCATGAAATGGAGAAACACATGTCCAAAGTTCTGTTTGGTTCAGGTAGTGTTATTATGAATGTCTGGTAAAAGTGAGGCAGGAAATTTGAAAGTATAGAGTACATTTGACGTAATTTCAGACAGTACTGTTTTTGGATTTTGAGCAACCAATTTAGGTAATCCCTGATTTATTTAATTCCGCCCTGATTCTAATGGTAGGAAAATTCTAAGTCTTAGTCTCAGATAACTCCTTCTTGAGTTTATCTCTTATTGTATGTTGTCAATGGGAAGTGTGTGAAAAAAAGCTGAAAAGATCTTTGGATGGATTTGCTGGCCAGACATCATTTTATGCTAGATATTACATCACTTTTTACTGTTAAAAGCAAGACATTTATTTAAAATAGTTATGCATCTTTGAGTTTGGTATATCATTATCAGTGATAAATCTGTATTCTTTCAAGCTATTCTTGAAATTAAACTTTTCTCTATTTGTTTAAAATGCATCATATACTATTCTGGTCCATGACTTTTCAACTTTAATTTAATTTATTTATTTATAACTTTTCAACTTTCTGATGCAATTGTAGAAGGAATCCTCATATGGAAAAGAATCACTATATGGTTTAATAATATTAAAATTACATTTTGAAAAGTTTCATACATATGTATTTCTTCTATTAAATTAAATGGGCTTGCAATGGCTAAAACATTCTGAATATATTACTTTAAAGAAATGTCTTGTCTTGCAGGTTTGAGTTAAGTATGTACAAAATTTCTTTGGAATAAATTTGCAAAATAAGTGTCTTTGGCACAGAATTTTGGGTATTGGACCTAATCATAAATTAGTGAATAATGACTATTGTGCTGAAACATTGGTAATACTATTTAGCACTAATATGTCATGAACATTTTGGCAGGAGACAAGAATGACTGGTTTTGCTGAATCTAGTTTGAATTGATTTTTTTACAAAATCTCATCTTGATTTTCTTTTCCTATAATTATTTGTTTAGGTGATTTCACTCAAGTTTATTACAACAAAAAAAAAATTGCATTAACAAAAATAAAATGGCTTGTACTTATACAAATCTTGTTTCTTTGAGGAACCAAATGATATTGAAAATGCTTTCAATAGTCTTGTTTCACATGATGTTCCATTTTGGATCATTACTAACAAAGATTAAGTTTATTCAAAATAGACAAAAAGTGAAAACTGTGGTCATGATCTTTTCTGAATCCTAACATAGAGATAAACTGTCTCTAAAACTTTGCAGTTTTTTACATCAACATAATTTTCCAAATTGAAAACCCATTCTGAGAATTGCTGGGAATTTCTCAGGTTGACAAATGATGGAAAACAATTAAAGTATAACTGGTGATGAGATTCATATGCGCGGGCTCCACTTGGGGAAAGAAGGGCCTTAGCTGAAAAGGCCAACTGCTGCTTGCAATGCTGCATCTATGCCCTTTTGAAAGAATAACTACAGGGACAATTTCAAATCTTCAGTTTTTGTTAGGCTTGGATTCTGACGCTGCTCTTCATTCCCAGTCTGGTAGTTTGAAACTATGTTTTATCTTGTGTGTGTGTGTGTACATACATATATATATATACCTTCTGTATGTATATCTGAGTATAATCATGATGCACTAGAATGGCTAATGATACAGTTTGCTTAGGGGATGATTGTGATCACTTTCAAGTCTCACACACCCAGAACAGACTGCAAGCCACACTTCAGTTTACAAATTTAGCCTCGAGTTTTAGCTTCATTTATCACACTGCTACTCCACCAAATGGTACAGTGGCTCTGACCCAGATAGCTAACTATGGTGAAACCACATAGAGCAGGGATGTCTGGATTATGCAAAATCAGCATCCAAAACATTCAGAAGGGAAATAGCAACAGCAACAGTACGACACCAGGCTCTTTTGGTACTAATCAAGTGTCTTGTTCATTGCTGCATTCAATCTGCACAGCAATTCTTTCTGGAGACATCATAGCTGTCTGGCTACTCTGGTTTATTTAAAGGACTAGATACTACAGACATCTTCTCATTCAGAAATGTTGAGTATTCTCCAGTTAATATTACCAGGTTAATAACTGCTTTTTCAGTCTTTCTAATCAAGCAAGAAGAGAGACATTTCATCCCTCTGTTACCAAGGTTCTCCCAAGTTCTGATGAGCAACTTGAATTTAAAATAGGTCTCCAAAGCCATGGATGGGGTTATATCATTTTTACAAACAGTTGCACTTACAGCCAGTCGGGGAATATTTTCTTTTTTTTTTTTTGACTCCTACATTTTTAATAAATGAAAAGGTACCAGACTCAATATTTATTCATATTTACTAGAGCTACGAGTATAATCACTATCAGAAAATTCTAAAATTAAAATTTGTATTCACCTCTCCCCTTACTAATCTTATATTTATCAGTATTCTAACTAAGCAGAGCGTGTAATCCCACATTTGTCTCAGGAGTTACTCCAAGCACTAGATATGATTGGATTTTCGGATAATGAAATGTTCACACTTCATGAGGAACAAAGTTCACAATGAGGCCTATCTTCCCTTCTCCTTCTAAGGACTTTAATTTCTCATGGTTACCTCCATACTGGGTAATGGTGGCACCATGGAGGACACGACAATCCATGTATTCTTGTAATACATACAGAGTTTTATTAAGAATCCCTGGAAAGGGGGACATTATGTTATATACTGTCAGAATACTTAAAAAGAATACCAGTGATTTACCTTTTAAAGAAGAGAATCTGATCGTATTAAATGTGGGTTAAACTCAAAGGACTCTTTAAATTGAACTTCAGTGATTTTCTCATTTGTACAAGAGTATCAAAATCCAAGGTCTTAACATCATGATAAATTGTGTAGAAACTCATCTTACTAAGAATGCATAAGACCCTGCAAAGGTTGTCCTGTGACGCCTGAAACATGTTCACAGCTGATTTATGCCAGAACAGAAGCTATGAAGAACTCTAAAGGATAGTCATCAGCTGTTAAGTGTTCTCATTTCCAGGTAAGTACACTTTTCCATTATGTGCTGCGCTTACCAGGTAACATCAGTCTTGTTTGGACAGTCTTTTCTTCATCTTCCTTATTTCTTTATGTTAAGCTGGTCAACAAATTTATATAAGCACCCACAGATAACTGTTCTTTATTAGAACACTAATCATATTTAGGCCACTTCCTGAAGACATGTAGAGCAAATCTTAATGCTTTCACTGAGATATTTCCAATATAAATTGTAAAGGAGATAATTTTTTTTTCCTGCACAGGAAATTACTTAGTATCTGATGATACTATACAGTATGTATAGATGATATTATACATCAACTATACCTCAATTTAAAAAATTGAAACAAAACAAAACAGTATGTAGGTTCTCAGATTTTCATAAGAGATGAGTAAGTCCCTTTACTCACCTGCTTCCTAACAATGACCCTGGACATTTCCACTTAGGTCTTGAGGTACATATTCTTTTGGGTCTCCTCAATCTTATTCTCATATTTTGAATCTGGTAACAGAAAATAAAACAGGAAATTTATTTTATTTTATTATTATTATTTTTGGCCACGCCACATGGCTTGCAGGATCTTAGTTCCCTGATCAGGGATCAAACCCAGGCCTGCAGCAGAGAAAGCATGGAGTGTTAACCACTGGACTGCCAGGGAATTCCGAGGAAATTTTTTTTTAAAAACTGATTTAGTCTTTGGTTTAATAACTCCAATGTTCTAGTAATGAAATGGAGAATACCCACTTATATACTAACTCACACATTCCTTCTCAACAGGGAAAATGTACTTGTCTAAAAAGGAACGTACTAGTTCATTATTTGTGTTAATAATGGAAACAGTAGAACATGTCTGAGAGTATCTTTTCAAGAGCTGCACTAGGGATGGAAATCCGATTTAAGCTTTAGAATCTCAAACATCTGAACTGACACTACTGAAAAGCAGAAAAGCAAACAATGCTGACAGAAAATATTCTACATTCTCTCCTGTGGCTTTTATAACCTTTGAAAGGAAACTGGTTTCCACTGAAACTACCGATTTATACTAAAGGAGTATTGGTGC
This sequence comes from Physeter macrocephalus, assembly GCF_002837175.3. Taxonomy (NCBI): domain Eukaryota; kingdom Metazoa; phylum Chordata; class Mammalia; order Artiodactyla; family Physeteridae; genus Physeter; species Physeter macrocephalus. The sequence goes on along the minus strand of NC_041232.1, from coordinate 77,066,665 downwards.
CTTGTGTCTTCTCCCCTGTTGAAAAGTTCTCAGTAAATGCTTTGACTGCCTCACAACACAGATGGGACTTTTTCTCCAGCATGGTTTTTCCTATGTCTGAAAAGATTTGAGCTCTGACTAAAGGCTTTCGCACATTCATGACATTTGAAGGGTTTCTCCCCAGCGTGGATTCTTCGATGCTGAATCAGGATTGCACTTCGGCCGAGAGCCTTTGCACACACACATCACATGTATAAGGTTTCTCTCCACTGTGGATTCTCTGATGTCGATTAAGGGCTGAGCTCTGACTAAAGACTTTCCCACATTCATCACACTTTTTTTTGGCGGCGGGAGGACGGTTTCCCTGTCTTCTTTCAAACTTTCTATCTTGTTCACAGGTTCCTCTAAATGTGAAACTCCGGGAAGCATTCATTTGAAGAGTGTTAGAAACTTTGTAATGCAGTTCTTTGTCTGAAGAAGTCTTTGCCTTGAAGCTGATTTCACATTTATAGTTCCAGTGTCTCTAACATTTTGTCTTAAGGTGTGAAGCCCCTTCGATGCCCGCTGCAGGTGCTTTTTTGTGGGCTTAAGCTGGCTACGTGGTGTCTCCTAAGTGATTTCACAAGTTGGTAGCTTCTTTGCAAGCATGTCCTCATTTCGCCCAAAAAAGACCTGTTCAGCCGCCCTGCCATGCTCTTTCTCCAGCTCCTCCAGCAACGCCACGGCTTCCTCTCCACTCTGTGGTCGGTTCTCTTGAAACCAGGCTTGCAGCTCCTCAGGCAACATGGCCGGGAACCGCTCTAGCACCAGCAGCTCCAGGATCTGCTCCTTGCTGTGCGCCTCTGGCCTCAGCCACTGACAGAAAAGCTCACGGAGCCGGCTCAGGGCCGCCTGGGGCCCAGGTGACTCCTGGTAGTCAAACTGCCTGAACCGCTGGTGGTAGGTCTCTGAGCTGTAGTAGCTGCTCCAGTGGCGGCTGGAGACCATATTATGGGCCTGCCCTCCCTCTTCCACCTTCACTACCAGAATGCAGTCAGGGTCCCCTGAAGTTTGTGGAAGGAGTTTTGATGTCTCTCTCAATTTTGCAGACATTTGGACTGGGAATAGTTCAGGACTGCTAGGCTTTAATCTTCAAGAAGGTGTAACTCTCCTTATGGACACTCCTCCAACCTAGGAAGGACGACCCCACGTTTTGGGGGAGAAGCCGGGGAAGCCAGGGAATATTTTCTTAATGTTACCTCCTATTCACAGCTTAAGACATGAATCAAAAAATCTTACTGTCCTAAAACTATCCAGAGCTATTCAAAATTATTATGAAAGTGAAGTTTATTTTAAATTAATTTTCCTTACCTTTTTATAGCAGCAGAATTTCAAAGACAATTTGCATTACACATTTCAAAGTCAAGGCATTTTAAGATGTCTACTTACTTAAGATGTTTTACATATGAAATTTTGGCAAAAGAGATGGTGGTTAAATGTGTTCAACTCATTTATCCTATGGTTTCTTGGAAAGAAGTGACCACAACACTCACAAATTAGTGAGAAGTGGGCAGTTTGGCCTAAATCTACACCTGGTACAAAACTGAAAAACATATACATCTATGTTTATTTAGGATAAGAATATTATTATTTTAGATGTTCAATTAAATAAAATTTTTATGACTTAACTGTGAATACTTCACAAGAATTAAATTTCTGCACTTAATAATTTAAAATATTACACTTGCAATTCTACTTTTGTAACTTCTATTAATCATTAATAATCCATTTAATAAAAGATTCTTAATGTTCAGCTCAGAAAATTTAAATAGGGCTCATAAACAAGTAGGATAATAGATAGGAAAATGCATAAAAGTTCCCAAGGATAGAATTAAGAACTGTAGTACTTTTAATTAGCATTTGCCTTTTTAGAAATAAGAGAAACATATACTAATGTGTTTCTCACAGGCCTGATCTTTCTCAGTCTATGAAAATCTATCACACTTATAATTCAGTAAAACATTTGTCTGTGTACATTTATATCTTCCCATTAGCTAAAGGAATGACAGGTGAAGATGTCAGTTAAAAGACTTTTATTACTGTAATTAGAGTTAATTTTCAGCAATGAAACAGATTGTACACTCACTAATGTAATTCTATATTGATTTTAGCTATTAGACTTGTTTCTTCTATTACAAGGATTATTTTAACTGTGTTTGGATGAATATACCTAATACAGGGTAACTAGGGTCTCCCAAAATAAATACCAGCAGATTACAAGGCAAAGGTAATATTTTAAATTGAATTTACGTAATGGCACTTAACATTGTCTTTATATAATACTTTACCCATGTGCATTCATTTAAAATTCCTACCGTAAATTCTAAAATTACAAATTAGCTTTAAGATTAAAAGCAGAGATAAAAAATATTTTGCCTAATACAAATTATGGGACAGGAATAAGGTGATCATATTTACGTGCCTTAAATCAAACTTTCAACCACTGGTAGAAAAATCCTCAAGATTATTTTCACCTTCCAAGATACACATTGTTATTTCTAATCACCCAATCTAGCTAGTTAGTTGTTCCTCTAACTCAATCATCCCATTTTGTCTACACTCTCCTGCCATATGTTAAACCTGGCCCTCACTGTTTATACAAATACTCAACATTTTTTACTTGCTTAAAATCCTAGACAGTTGTATTATGCATGGATCTCTTTCCTTCCTCAATGATATTTTACATTCCATATAGGCAAGAACCAGACCTTGTATACTGACTGGTTTTGCAGTGAAGCTGCACGTAAATTTCATTTCTAAAAGCAATATATAAGTGCATTATTTTTGGCTGTGACACAACGTGGGGGACCTTAGTTCCCTGACCAGGGATTGAACCTGCGCCCCCTGCAGTGGACGCACGGAGTCCTAACCACTGGACAAACAGGGAAGTCCCTAAGTGCACTTTTAAACATCCTCATATCTGCAATATCAAGCAAAATGATGATAACGTTATCAGAGTATAGTCATTGCATCAATAACCTTCTTAATTCTACTTTTTAATAGTCCCATTGCCTGATATACTTTAGTTTTAGCTTAATTCATTCTAAGCGTTGATCCTGAGAGTCAGTGTTATTTTTACATGACTTGCCGGCATTTTTCCTAAATACAAGTGCTGCTTTGCAACAAGAGGCTAAGCTTGTAAGTGCCAGTTTTTTGCTTTAAGAGAGTTCTCTTCTCTAAAATGAACCTGAGCCTTGTATCCAATCTATGCAAGTGGCTATTTTATATTGAGAAACAACTCATACCATTGTCTAATTTTGCTAGCATTTCTCCTTTTTCAAACTCTTAGTTATATTCAATGGACTATCACATTACTCACAAAGAATAAAATAACAGCATAATGAATATAATGTATTTTTTCTTCAAAGTCAGCAGGATGCTAACATCATAAAGTGATCATCTAATTCTGTAAACATATGTTTATATGGTGAGTTAAGCCACCAATATGTAAACCTGTGTTGTTAGCACAATTAAATATTTGGTGGAGGGTGGGAGGGAGGGAGACGCAAGAGGGAAGAGATATGGGAACATATGTATATGTATAACTGATTCACTTTGTTGTAAAGGAGAAACTAACACACTATTGTAAAACAGTTATACTCCAATAAAGAGGTTAAAAAAATAAAAATTAAAAAAAAAATAATAAATAAATAATAAAAAAATATTTGATGTTTTAGACTGGATGAGATTCAACTTGTCTCTCTGGAGATTCCATTTGCACTTATGCAAACAACAGCATATCGTTACCTAATATAACTAGCTTCAACATATTATGCTAAAGTGAAGTAAAATTGTATATTCTATGTAGTTTTTTTGATAAATGTTACTTATAAGAAGAAGCTACAGATGAGTATTTCTTAATTTTTTCGATGAATTACAATTTATATAAAATAACTTACCAACTGAAGGATAGGAAATACATAATGGTCAGAGAAAATAAACTTCAAATAAGAAAAACAATTGCATATTTAATTAAGGCATTTTCAGCTTAAAATGTACTGAATGATATTTAATCTTATTTTTCATTGTTTATAATCTTTTATGTAAGGATTATGTTTTGTTAATCTTTGATTCTCAACTTTTATCACCTATAACAGTCAGTTGTACTTATTTGCAGATACATGGATATTGTTTAAACTGAACAAAAGTAAAATAGAAATGTCTCTAAAAGTTTCAGAATAGAAAAATAATTTAAAAGTTTACTTATTATCTAAGTTCATTTGTTGAAGTATTTTAAAAATTAAAAATTTTTTTTTAAATTTATATAAAAGGCACATTAACTTTTCTCAGGACCCAGAATTATCCAAAATATTACTGATAAAAGTTAAATACATTTGAGCTAAATGGTAAATAATATTCTGATATCAATTATTATGAGACACATCCCAAACCTTTCTTAAAGAGGAACAAATTTAAATCATTGGCTGAAGGAATAAAGAGATGACTATTCTTGAACATAACAAAGAAGTTGCTTATTTGGGCTGTCAACCTCTTAAAGTTAAGAATCTATAATAGTTCAGAGCACTGTAACTCCAAAACATGTGAAAAGATAGGTTTTTAAGTGAAAGGGCTATCAGGTATATCCTAGATGTTTTCTGGCAGATCCCAATTTACTAGGTGATCAAATGAATATACTCTATTGTCTCTTGACTAATTTAACTTGCAGCCCATAATGAATTAAAACTGTCAGAAATATTTCTGCCTAAAATACACTTTCTTTTTGGACTTCCCTGGCAGTCCAGTGGTTAAGACTCCGCTCTTCCACTGCAGGGGGCACGGGTTCAATCCCTGGTCAGGGAAGATCCTGCATGCTGCACGGCACGGCCAAAAAATAACACAAAAAACCCACTATACTTTCTATTGTCCTTGCTTTGTAATCATTCAAAAAGCTCATAAAATAGTAAAAATAAAAAGATCATTTAAAAAATACACTTTCTTTTTATCTTTATATGTAAGTATTATACAGTTATTATAATGGATAAGTGAAAAAAGAAGAAGAAAGAAAGAAAGAGGGAGGGAGAAAGGAAGAGAAGAAGGTAGAAAGGAGGGAAAGAAAGGTGGAGAGGAATAGAGGTCCAGGGAGAGAAGAGAAAAGTCACTATAATTTCTACCCTTGAGAGACTGTGTGGACTTTCTAATACATATCCTTCCAGAGATTATCTGTGTATATGAGAATGTGCATATTTTTGTGTGGATTAATATATCATAAGCTTTCCCAGGCCTACACACAGCCCTGCACGTGCCTGTGGACTTCTATAATACCAGGAACATGTCAGAGATTTTGTAAAGCCCTTTATGGACGTCCTATTTTTTATTTTTTTTTTCAAGATTTTTTGTCAGCCCCTTATTAGCTCCAACTGGTACACCACCCCAGGCACCTGTGATGATAAACAATCCCCCCTGAATGTTTTTTGTTTTTTGTTTTTTTTTCTTTTGCGGTACACGGGCCTCTCACTGTTGTGGCCTCTCCCGTTGCGGAGCACAGGCTCCGGACGCGCAGGCTCAGCGGCCATGGCTCACGGGCCCAGCCGCTCCGCGGCATGTGGGATCCTCCCAGGCATGTGGGATCCTCCCAGACCGGGGCGCGAATCCGGTTCCCCTGCATCGGCAGGCGGACGCGCAACCACTGCGCCACCAGGGAAGCCCCCCCCTGAATGTTTTTGATGAAAGCCCTAGGGGTATGGCTGATCCCATCCAGCAAGTTCTGAGTCAGGTCAAATAAAGGCAAGCCCTGATATGGAGCTTTCCTGTGAGATACCAGAAAGGTCAAAAAGTGAAAATTGTCTAGGGGTGGTGTTTTTGGAGAGCTCCAAACCATTCTTCACCTGCCCTAGGCTGCTGGGTTTTGGGCTGTTGGTTTTCAAGTCTGCTTCAGAGCTGGGGTAAAGGGGATGAGGTAAAGATGAGACAAAACACCACAAAGCTCACTGTTCATAACGAAATTCAGCAGTAGTTCTAGAATAAACATTCTGAATAAATTGATTTTCAACCATTTTTGCCAATGTTCACACTCCTTTTATAGAGGAGCATGTTTTTGGAGATTCTTACTCAAATCATCCCTGAAATGCTTCCTGTCCCTCAATACATTTTAAGGGTGTGAAGTGGTCCCAACCCCAAAATGCTGGAGAAAGAAGTCATAGATAAATACAGAGATGGTAATTAAATTTGGCCCCAGAATAATCTGAAAGAGTAAATTTGGTGACAGTGACTTTCTCCTCCTTGCAAAATGCTGTGCTCTGTTGAATATCCAATCTATCCAATAATTCATTAATAACACACATTTTGGGTTATAAATATCTCATTTACTAATTGATCAAAATCATATTGTTTTAGTTCAATAACTTGAAAATATCAATGTGTTTGAATTTAAAGAGACTGTTTTTGCTAGGTAAATATAGATACAGATTTCTCCATTTTGTTCCCACAGCTGTTATTGAGAAAGCATGTCAAAGATAGATGGTTCTCTTAAAGTTCTAAAGGATATTTTATTATTTTTATACATCCTTATACATCTTTATAGTCAATGATGTCACTCGTCTGGTCCTGATACTTATCTTGGGCTTGTTTTATTAATAAACATAAAATTTAAATGATACAGGTATAATTTTTGAAATCATTATTGATATCAGAATATAGATTGTAAGATAATTGAAAATGCTTGCTTCCTAATATTTCCAATAAGTAACAATCATGCTTTTCCAATATTATTTGCTTAATGCTGAAGGATAGATTTTATATTTATATATTTGCTTCTGCTTCACAGTGAAACAATTTTGAACATTTCAAATATAGAAACACTTTTATTTATTCAATTCTAGTTAAAATTTCGTATTTGTCAAAGTATCCTCTAATTGGTGAGTTCCTCAAAAATAATGACTATGTTTCCTTTTTTTTTCTTTGTGCTCTGATTAAATTGCTCATCTGCTCTGATGATATTATTCAATTCTTTTAAAACAATTTTCACTGATCTTTTTCATTTTTATTCATTTTCATTTCTACATACAAATGCATGGTGGAGATTGTACCAACATAATGACTTTCTTCATTCTGCCAGGTGTTGAGGTGGTCAATTAGGACAATGAGCCAAACTGAGAATAACAATCTAAGCTTTATTCTCTCACAAGAAGTCAAAATAGGCACAGCTCCCCAGTCTTTTATTTTTACCCGGGAACCAGCACCTGGAGAGTCAGGTGCATTAGTGCAGATGGGGGGGGAGTCATCTCCCCCTTGAGAGGCCCTATAGGAAAGGCTCCTGCCATTTTATGGATCCAGGATAGTGTAGAGAAAGAGAGCAAGGAAGAACTAGGAGTAGAAAACTACCAAGTCCAAGTGGAGAAAAGTGTCAAGTCCCTCCCCCATCCCAATAAGGAGGTCTCCATGGAGACACCTTAAAAGTGCCTCAGTCAAGGTCCTCTGATGAAAAGATTTTCACAGGAGGTGTCTGGACTAGAAATGGAAAGATGTCCGTGAGCATGGCTGGCCTCTGATTCCTTGACCGTGACTCTCTGCAGAGACTGCAGTGCAAGGGCCGGGCACCCAGTCTGGTGTGGGGAGGGCAGAGTCCCTGGGATACCGGCCAGGGAGAGTCCTGCACTTGTCTGTGGTCGGCCTGAAAGATCACACAATGAGTTTTGATCTTGAGCTGGACTCCTCACACATAGTAGAGTGTTCAGATATGTCTGACTAACTGAGAGCCTCAAATCAAAATAAGACTCTTACCAGCATGAGAGGCACATATAAAATAGTGTATAACAATGTGGGTAATCTTTAAATCAGGAATGACTATTTAATGCTATAGAGTCATAAGGAGTTCTATTTTTAGTAAGGTTCCTAATGAAGTGATCAGAAAATGTGTTAAGATACATGTGAACAAATGTTTTTTACAGTTTTGTTTAAAATAAAAAGAAATTTAGAAAAATATAATCAGAAATATGGAATATATTTAATATATTTTATATCATACAGACTATTAATTTTAAAGATAATGATGTAGATGAATATTTAAAATGGAAATACATTATATTAAATATGGTATAGATATAGAGTTGATTGGAAAAAGATTACAGTGAATGACAATAGTATTCTTCCAATTTTATAAATATATGACACTGTGTGTGTGTGTGTGTGTGTGTGTGTGTGTTCCTTTGCAGAAAGGCATAGGAAATATTTAAAGACTTGTAGATCAAAATGTCCTCATTAACTTCTTGAATGAAGATTAAAAGTGATTATTACAGTCTTTTATTATTTTTAAATTTTGCTTTAATGTATTTTCTGAGAGGAACATGAACCAATTGTCTAATTAGATAAAAATTAAAGAGAATAATTGAGATCAGTTCAGAAATCAGTTGGTCATAACACACTACAATGATCTTGTTAACAGTTAGTTTTTGGTTATAGTATAAGGTAATGACATTGTTAAAATGTTATAATAATGTAATTCAATTATTTTAATCTGTTAATTTATATTCAATTATTGATTTATAGAGGCTTATTAAAATTTTCTTTCAAGTAGAATTTGAAGGGAGAATATTTCCTTACAATATTGTTGTTTCTAGAAGAACTTGTGAGTGAGTATTTTTGTGTTTGTTTTCTATTGCTATGTAACAAAATACCACACATTTAGCAACTTTAAACAACACACATTTATTATCTCTGTTTCTGTGGATCAGGAGTGTGTCTGTGTGCTAACTGGGTCTTCAAGCTCACAAGGTTTCATCATGGAGTTGCCCAGGAATGTGATATTATCTGATCTTGATATTTGCTTCTAAAAACTCACTTCTTGTTGGCAGAGTCACATCAGTTACTTGAAGTGATAGGGCTTAGCTCCTTGAAGTCACCCGACATTCAGTGCCAGGTAATCATCATCACATAGCCCTTTGTTCTTTGTGACCAGAAGGACAGTGTCTCTGCTGCTTTGAGTCTCTGACCTCAAGAACCTCTTTTAGCTGATCAGGTCAGGTCCACTCAAGCTAACCTTCTGCTTAACTTAAAGACAATTACTTAGGGATTTTAATAACATCTTGCAAAATCCCTTCACTTTTGCCATATAACATTACCTAATCAAGGGAGTACCACATTCTATTGGTTCAAAGCAAGTTATAGCTACTGCCCACACTCCAAAGGAAGAACCCAATACAAAGGCATGACTCAATGGAGGTCACTCTAAGGTTTGTCCATCACAATCAGAAAATGTATATGGTACTTAATGGAGATTCGTGCAATTCTCAATGAGTATCTATGCTGTCCACATCTGAAATCAACTACTTGATATATTTTATCCATTAGTTTTTGTTAGATTTCTATAAAAGCTCTCTGATATTTTAATAGAATCACAATATTCTATGGAGTATTCTTGATATAAACTTTTAAAGACGTCTCGTTGCAATTTCATGCATTATCTATTTTTATCCATGTATACAAAAGACTTCACTGACTTCAGTGCCAAAAATTAAATGCTTCCTTGAAGTATTTGCAAAGTATTTGAGGAAACTGACATTGAGCTCCAATATGTTTTCATCAAATTGATATTTAAACATCAATTGTTTTTTTCATTTATAAATAATGAGCTCTGTTAAGTGTTACTTTACCAAATTTAAATTTCAGCTGATGTGCATTAGCAAGAATCATGAAAATTGGTTTTAGAAAGCTTCATACTGGGAATTTTACTCATAGAAAAATTACTTCAAAAGTTAACAGAAGGCTTTTAGTTTAAAGTTTCACCTGAGGCAGAGATGCTTATTTTCTAAAAGTTATTCATTTTCAGAATTTTAGAAGTAACATTTCAAATTCATTCAATTATGAAATGTGTAATTTGTGACTAAGGCCCAAAAATGATTGATAAAAGCACTCCTCAACAGTTCATTTTATCATTATGAAGTGTTTAATTTGTGTCAAGTACTCTATAAAGTACTAGAGATTCAGAGATGAGGACTTCTGTTTCTAATAACTTGGATCAAGTTCTTTATTAGGACCGACTTTTACAAGGAAAACAATAAAACTGCTGGGTAAATATTTTTGATGATCTGAATGCATTCAGAAGAGCTTTCAGGCTAATAGGATAGGGCCAAGCCAAATTCTCAGGGAAACTCTAAAGAAAGAAATGCAGGCATTATACTTGAGCATACAAATATTTTTGTCCTATCAGTCCTGACAAGCCAGCAAATGCAGGCTGTAGTTCAAAGTTTCATGGAGTAAGTATAAAAATAGGGATATAATTTAAATCTAGGGTGGGACTTGTATAAGAACCCTCGCCATGTTAAGCTGGGGACTCAAAGGGCTACACCCTTGAGGTAAGGAAAAAGTAGATTTAAATTCACTTCCATAATCCCTGATCTCCAAAAATCCCAAAGGACTTTTCGTGATTTTTACCTGGCATTAAGTTAAACAGGATAAAAAAACCCAAAATAATAAAATAATAATACAGTAAGTCCCCTACATACGAACCTACAAGTTGAGAACTTTCAAAGATGCGAATGTGCATTCCATCATCAGGCGTGAGTGAAATTGCATCTTGCCTTCCATCTCCTATTGCTGACGATGCTTCAGCTCTACCATCTCCCACCTCCTCTCCCTCCTCCAGTCAGTAACTCTTCCTGCCTGTTCACTCGATGCAGCCCCTGTATGCCAGCTGTTGTGCTGTACTACTGTACTTTTCAAGGTACTGTACTGTAAGATTAAAAATCTTTTCATTTTTTTGTGTTTGTTTTGTATGTATTATTTGTGTGAAAAGTATTATAAACCTATTACAGTACAGTACTATATAGCCAATTGTGTTAGTTGGGTACCTAGGCTGACTTTGTTGGACTTAATGAACAAATTGGACTTATAAACACAATCTCAGAACAGAACTCATTCATATGTAGGGGACTTACTGTAATACCAACTAAAAAAAATATTCAGGATAGCCAACACAGTATTAAATGGGAATGAAGTTGGAGGACTGACACTACCTGACTTTAGTTCTTACTGTAAAGCTACAAGAAGTCAAGACAGTGTGGTATTGGTGAAAGAGTAGACAAACAGATTAATGGAAGAGAATAGTGAGCCCAGAAATAGACCCACATAAATATGGTCATGTGATCCTTGACATAAAAGCAAAGGCAATACACTGGGGCAAAGGTTGTCTTTTCAACAAAGTGTATTTGAGCAACTGGACATCCACATGCAAAAAAAGAATCTAGTCACACATTACACTCTTCACAAAAATTAATTCAAAATGGATCACAGACTTAAATGTAAAATGCAAAGCTACAAAACTTCTAGAAGATAATATAAGAATAAACTCAATTAGTATGGTGATGACTTTTAAAATACAACACCAAAGATAAAATCTATAAAACAAATAGTTGATAAGCTGAACTTCATTAAAACATAAAATCTTCTGCTCTGTGAAAGGTAATATCAAGAGAATGAAAAGACAAACCACATACTGGGAGTAAATATTTGCAAAAGATACATTGGATAAAGGATGGTTATCCAAAATATATGAAGAACTCTTAAAACTCAACAATGAAAAAAACAAACAACCTGATTTAAAAAGAGTCCCAAGACCTAAACAAACACCTCAACAACAAAGATATACAGATGGTAAATAAGCATATGAGAAGTTGCCCCATATGATATGTCATCAGGGAAATGAAAATTACAACAAAAATAAGATGCCACTGCACACCTATTAGAATGGTCGAAATCCAGAACACTGATGACAACAAATGCTGGCAAGGATGTGGAGCAACAGGAACTCTCATTTACTGCTGGTGGGAATGCACAATGGTCTTGGCACTCGGAAAAACAGTTTGGCAGTTTCTTACACAGCTAAACATACTCTAACCACATGATCCAGTAATCACACTCCTTGGTATTTACCCAAAGCAGTTGAAAACTTATGTTTACACAAAAACCTGCACACAGATGTTGATAGGAGCTTTGTTCATAATTGCCAAAACTTGTAAGCAAACAAGATGTCCTTCAGTAGGTGAATGGATAAACTATGGTACATCCAGACAATGGAATATTAGTCAGTACTAAAAAGAAATGAGCTCTCAAGCCATGAAAAGACATGGAGAAACATTAAATGCATGTTACTAAGTGAAAGAAGCCAATCTGAAAAGGCTACATACTGTTATAATTCCAACTATATGACATTCTGGAAAAGGCAAAACTATGAAAAAAAATTAAAAGATTAGTGGTTGCTGGGGTGAGAGTGGGGGAGAGATGAATAGGCAGAGCACAAGGGAGTTTTAGGGAAGTGAAAATACTTTGTATGATATATGATGGTGGATATATGTCATTATACATTTGTCAAAACTCACAGAATGTACACCAAGAATGAACCTTAATGTAAACTATGGACTTTGTGTGTTAATGATGTGTCAATCTATGTTTATCTGTTGCAACAAATGTACCATCTGGTGGGGATGCTGATAATGGAGGATGCTATGCATGTGTAGAGGCAGGGGGTATATGGAAAATCTCTGCACCTTCCTTTCAATTTTGATTTGAATCTAAAACTGGATTAAAAAATAAAGACTTAACAAGTGAAGTTTTAGAAGTCAAAGACCAAATAGAAAAATATATTCAAATTTTACTCAAAGTGATGGCAAAAAAAGCAAGTCAAACAAAGCTTTCATTTTAGGCTATGAAGTAGTTGTAAAGAACATAAAACATGGGGAGTATGATGAACATAAAACAAAAATGTCTGAATAAAATCACACCAAAATAAGTACCTATCAATAGTAGAAGAATTATTTGTCACTTGATACCAAGGTCAAAAAAATGGACAAAGAGGTCTGTAAAAAGTGGACAAAGAATGTAGGCTATTTTCAGGACTTTAAAAAACGAGAAACAAAATTTCATTTTCTAAAGTCCAAATGTGATCTTCTTCTACCCCAAATTAATATTCTTCAAAATCTTCTCTTCTCATCATGTGAAATAAAATGTGAGCTTCTAGCCATGAAGTAGTGAAACTGTGCTGCCTTATATTCATTCTTCTTTTCCTGATAAGACATGCTAACATAACATAACAATTAGCATGTTAGCATGCTAACATGCTAATTGTATGCTGATACCAACATACAATTCTGCTTTTGCTTGTTTTTCTCCTTCTGCCTGGAATGTCCTTTCCATGTATCGTTTAACAGATGGACATTTAATCATCCTTCACCACTCAGTTCCATGTATAAATCTACTATATTTCTGCTTCATTTATTCATTTATGCATCTTCCTTCTTTAATGGACTATAAACTACCTGATGGCAGGAATTATTTGATTTTATCCGTCTCTACATACCCAGAAATTAGCACAAGGCCTGGCAAAAAGCAGTCATTCAATAAACTTTTGTTGATGGCTGCATGGGTGAAAATGCATAGGTAGAAAGAAAGAAAGAAGAAAGAAAAGAAGGATGCAATTTTAAAATATGGTTAAGTGTCTGTAGCTTAATTATTGAGCTTTTTTAAAACAACCTGTCTATATATATAAAAGAGAAATAAAATTATTAGCAATTTAATAGCTTTTAAATAATTATACTAAAAGAAGTTAAGGAAGAGCTCAGAAATCAGAGAATCCTGACACGTGCCAAACACTATTTTATAAAATTTTAGCAGCCATATTGCTGAAAATTTACAGTATGGTATAAGGAAAGATACAAAGGTATGCCAAATTCATTAGAAGACAGCAGGGTGTGGCAGATTAGAGAACAGAAGATAAATATCAACAATTCATCATTCAACAGATGAGACAGGAAAGAAAGAAAACGACCAGGAGACCAAGACATGATGAACACCTAGTATGCCAGTTAAAAATGAACAAAAGAACATGAATTTACTGATACTGTCTATTTATGGCATATTCATATGCCATCATTTTTATAGTAACAAAGAATAAAAGAAGGCCATTTTGAAAATTAAGCTTTACTAGAAAAGCTGGAACATAAAATTAACAAGAAGTCCAATAAAGAGGAAAATAAAAGGGAGTGGTGCCATTATTGCAGATATTAGTGTGGAGATTGGTAAAGTGAATATTCTTGGCATGCACTTTCATGGGAAGGGCTAGCAAAAAATAAATTCCAAGTGCACATGATGGGTACTTGACCTTTCTCGTTAGACTTAGAAAGAATAAGGCTGAACAAGCACTTTCTGTTGTGAGTTGTTCATTATTTATGTAGGGTTTCCACCACCAGTACGCTGTTGTACTGATGGGCACCATTTCTGTTCTTAGTGAACAATAGGTTAACTACTCAGGTGATAAATCATCTACCTGGCAAAAAAGAAGGCAGGCCACAGATGACCGATGTATTCAATCATTGGGGGCAAAGTTAGAATCTTCACTTAAAAAGTGATGGAAATAAAATCATAATTTCCTGCAAATCTTCTTTAGAAATAAAAAGGAATCTTAAAATTATGTGTTAAAGAAGAAAGCATAGTATACTACAAAACTTGTGGTCATAAAAAATGTATTATTCAAAGACACATGGAAGAAATGTTTTATTAATAGATAGACAATAAATAACAAATACTTTATCTTTAAGAGGTTTTATGAGATACAAGACTTGAAGAAATCTGGGCATTCATAGGAAATGCTTTAGAGAATAAACACATAGATTTTCTTCTATGCTTTCCTTCTGCTTGGGGCACAGTCTGAATTTCCACTCCCATCCCCCTATCCAGCCCCTTACCTGTATGACACCAGGTTATTTTCCAGGCCTTGGCTTAAATGCTATTTACTCATGGAGGACTTACCTGAGTCCTCAGACTTGGTTAACTTGTACATATTCACTGCAACCTGTAGTTTTTCTTCCTGCCACTTAATCATGATTTATAGAATTATGTGTACGGTTTACTTAGTGATGGTCTCCTCATTGATCTATCATGACCATTAGGCCTGAGATGGTGTCTGTGTCTGTCCCTCATATGTATCATGCCAGACACATATTAAATAATTAACAAATAAGTGTTAAATAAATGAATATGTGAGTGTACATTTTGAGATTTTGCAATTGTAAAATATAACTATGGAATTTGATCATGTAACATGTCTTGAAAAGGAACAAAGTAAAGGTATAGGAAGAATAGAAATTGTTATCTAGAAAATTTTCAAACTTTTATGACCTTTCATACTACCCTAATTAGTAGTTTGATCTCTAATTACTGAGACAGTAAGAATAGTGATGAAAATTAACTTAATTCTATGTAGGAAACAATATAAGATAAACAATCTAACTAGAGCAGAAGGTCAGTAAATGCAAGGAGTTATTTAAATTTAGATATAGAGCTTTCCTATAAACAGATTTGATTTTTTAAAAGCAGGAAGCCTCTGTCATATCTATTCCTGTAATATTTCTTCTACATATACAAGAAATAGTGAAATGTTGCTTAAAGATGAATGTATTAAACTCTGCATTAATTGCCTTTTAGCAAATGTTTTCTCTTTTTCACATCCTGTGAATTTAAGAAGTACATGGATTGAATCATCCAGCATTTTTAAGTTAGATATATAAACATAATATACTAATATTTCAATGGAGTTTTGAGAGAAAAAAGCTATTGGGCTATACATATCTTTCATATGAAGTCATTCTTTGTGTACATGTTGATTAGATTTGATCAGTTCCTTGATTAATACATTTATTCATTCACTATTTATAGAGTACCATTATTTACTAAGTATGTGTTATGCGCTGTTCTGGACACTCGGAATGGATGAAAAATACTGTTTTTTTTGCAGATGGATTGATGGTGGTAAGAACCTCCCTGGTAGAACTTTTAAGCACAGACCTGAAGGATAAAAAGGAGAAATCATGCACTATCTTTCAAATGATGGTTAAGAATTTTGATATTTGTTTAAATCAAATGTTCCTAGCATAGATTTAATGATTTTGTTTTGGTCTATGAGTATATCCTTGAGGAAAATCAATTTTAAGGTAAAAGTTTGAAAAAAGAAGAAAATATCTGTCAGGTAGCTTTGGAATTTTCCCAAGCAAGACATAATGGTGATTTGAAGCAAGACAATGTAAAAGTAAAGACACTCATTAAAAAATTACTAAAGTGTTCTGTGGGTGAAGCAGGTGATGACAGTGGAAGTTCCTTTATTCATCTATTCAGTGTTTTCTTATAAAGCATCTACAAAAGTACAAGCTATTCTTCTTGGCTTAAGGATAATATAAATAAATAATAACAAGAAAATGCTTGCCCTTGGAAAAATTATATTTCATTAGGCAGATAACAAACATAGAGATAAGTAAATAATTAGATAATGTAAATTCAGATAGTTATAACTGCTTTGAAGAGATAAAATAGGGGATTGAGATAAAGTATGGTTGAGAGAGAATAAAGAAGAACTGAATATTTTAAACATTGAAGTTAAAGAAACCCTCTTTGAGAGGAAGAAATGGTAGTGGATTTG
The DNA here is from genome assembly GCF_002837175.3 of Physeter macrocephalus. NCBI lineage: Eukaryota > Metazoa > Chordata > Mammalia > Artiodactyla > Physeteridae > Physeter > Physeter macrocephalus. The sequence goes on along the minus strand of NC_041232.1, from coordinate 77,050,248 downwards.
TGATATATTTTAGAGTGAAAGGATTGAATATTGTGGGAGAGGGAAATTGGAAACTCAGCAGAGCTCAGCTAGGTGATTCATTATTTCCATGTGTCACTGACTGAGGTTATGTGATGTTATTCAGACGACGGAAGGGCTGTCTTCACTTACTCACCATGCCCTTTAGTAGGGATAGGGGAAATTGGGGCTCAGATGTTTTGATCAGAGTACCTGCGTGCAATCTCTCCAGCCTCGTGTCTCTAAGTGTTCAAACTTCTTACATGTGGTCAAAGCTCCAAGAGAAATTACCCAGAGGCAGGATGGAAGCCACATGATTTTGTGTGATCTAACTTTAAAGTAGTTCTACTATACTCTGTAGGTTGAAACTGACACAAGACCACTCAGATTCAAGGGCAGGGAACATGAACTACACATCTTGTTAGGAGGTCTGTCAAAAATATGTCAACGTATACATCTGGCTATAAATTTCACATACTCCCAAATGCAAAATGAAGTAATTCCTGCCAAAAACACTCTCAAAAGTCACGTCACATGATGGCGTAAGATTGAACTCAAGGATTAGAATATTCATTCACATCAAATCTAGGTGCAGATGAGGGTCCTCACATCCAGTTTCTCAGATCTAAAGAGCTATGAACTAGAAACAAATTATCTAACCTGTACGAATGACACAGGGTCACCTTAGTAGAAACCCCTCTCCAAAAATAGGACCACGCATGCACACAGCAGTCACTTGTTCAGAGCAATTCTGAAAACTAGCTGGGCACATGTTGCCAAATCTTTGTACAGGGTTCAAAACTGCTTCCTGGGAATGAATCTTTATGATCCTTAATTTTGCCCTCTGAGCTCTTGATTCCATATTCTGAGTCCTTCTTCCAAAAAAAGAAAGAAAGAAAGAAGGCAAGAAAGAAAGAAAGAAAGAAAGAAAGAAAGAAAGAAAGAAAGAAAGAAAGAAAGAAAGAAAGAAAGAAAGAAAGAAAGAAAGAAAGAAAGAAAGAAAGAAAGGAAGGAAGGAAGGAAGGAAGGAAGGAAGGAAGGAAGGAAGAAAGAAAAAAAAAGATAGAGAAAGAGGCTGTGTTTTCAGTTCAATAGTTTTCTTAACCTGCTTTGTTCCCATCGAAAATTAGGAGTCTAATTATTTTCTCCATGCTAGTCAGACCAAATTGATATACTCCTATAAAATGCATGAGTGTATTATATATCCACCTGTAACCCATTCCACTCATCAAAGGACATATCCACAAATCTCTCTGAGATAAGTTTTTCTCTACTTTGGGCATTTTATAAGGCTGCAGTTGGAAAGTGCCCTGAAGGTTCTTAGAAGCCCCTTCATTTAACAAATAAGACCTGTGGGGCCTATCTTGAAATCCATAGAAGGCCTTTGTCTATCTGAAAGGGTCTTTGAAGCATCAGCTTGAATCTTTCTAAGGTTTTAAAAAGGTTTTTATAGTTACCACTTTGGCTCCATCTTCACACTGAGATGACAATTTGACAGTGAGTTGCATTTAATTTTTTCCTTGAGACTTTCACTCTTTGGGGAACCCTTTTCTGGTTGAAAAAACTGTGCTGGGCCCTTAACATTTCATCCAAATTCTACTCAAAAACTAAAGTTTTATCTTTCATTCTTCTATCCCTTTCTTTAAGCAAAGATAAGCAAAATGGAAGAAGGCAAGTGACAACTTTAATATTCAGCCCAGAAATCTCTTTACTAGATCACTGTGTTCCTTTGGAAGATTTCCTGTTTTTCATATTACTGCAGGCAACAGTGTTGCCAAAATTCCACTACTATATAATAAGAGCCCTCTTTTCTCTACCTTCCTTTACATGTTTCTCACTTTATCACAAACTCTCACCAATAGAGTCCCTTCAGGTCCTTGACTGCCACTCTATCCCATAACAAGTTTAGGTTTTGTTATAGCATCATCCCACTTCCAGGTGCAAAAATTATTTTCCATTTACTTTTTGCAGTGAAACTAACTATCCCCAAACTTAGTGGCTTAAAACAACAGTCATTTTGTTGATCTCATGATTTGGGATCAGAGATTTTAACAGAACTTGGCTAGATGATCTTTTTGTTCCATGCATCATTGACAGAGGTTACTTGGTAGTATTCAACGGGTAGATGGTCTGGTCTGCAGGGTCCTAGATCACTTCACTCATGTGTTTGGTGCCTTGATGGGGATTACTGGAAGGCTGGTATCAGTTGAAACTGTTGACCAGAGGGTCTATATGTTTAGTTTCCACCATGATAACCTCGGGGTAGTTGGGCTACTAAAATTGCATCTTAGAGTAATAAGCACAATTGCTCCAAGTGAACAAGATGCAAGTTCCATGGTCACATATTACCTACAATTGGAAGGAAAGCTTCCTTTCTGTCATAACCTATTTGTCATAGCAGATAAAACCTGCCCAGAGTAGAGGGGAGAGAACATAGATCTTAGCTGGGCTGGGTTGGGTATTGAAGAATTTGAAGTTTTAAAAATAGCCTCTTCCATCAACAATATCAATGGGTACATAAACTGTGCTATGTTCACACAGAGATGTAGTCATACAACAGTGAAAGTAAATAAACTACAGCTAAAGATATCATCATGGATGAATCGGATAACATAATATAACATAACGTTGATTGATAGACACACACCATAGAAGATTACATGTCATATGATTCTGTTCATATGAGTGTTAAAACCAAGAAAACTAAACCATATATCATTTAATTACATACAGATTGAAATAAAGTCTGGGATAGTGATTACCTCTAGAGGCAAGAGAAGAAATGCAATGGTAAAACACACACAGGTACTTCTACGTCCTGGTAGCTAACTCTTTCAGCTAGCTGTTGGGAACACTAATTTTTGTGTTCTTTCAACTGATCATAGAATTGTAGACTCTTCAGAAGGTATGCTATGTTTCGAATTTTTTTTTAAAAAAAGAAATGATGGGGAGATGAAAAAATGAAGAGCTCTAATGAAAACTCTTGAGAAATGTAACCTGAAAGAAGGAAGAGAGAAAAATTAGTGTTGCTTGGAGAGGTAAAGAGTAACTGGAGATTCTCATGTTTCTTAGTTGGGAAATAATATAGTGAGGGAATGATCTGGGGGAGAGAGAAAAGAAAAGATGTAAGAAGAGAGGAATTGCAAAAGGAATTATCTTTGTAGTGATAAATGGGGATAGAAATCACAGAGCAAGGAGAGGGTCTAGTATCTGATAGGAGAGACACACCCCACAGCATGCTGGTTGAAAAGGAAGGTGTGTTCAGATGCAGATAGATATCTAATGACAATATGAAGACAATATGGATAACTGCTTCTTTAAAAATAGGCATATTAGGCTGAAATATTCATTTAACCTTAATCAGGATGCCATGTATGCATCCTCAAATAAAAACATAATTGCAAAAAAACCTGGACAATAACATGCCACGTAGACATTCTTCCCTCTTCCTGTAGGAAAATCTAGATGGGAATCTAAGTATCAGTAAAAACAACACGTTGCTCCCCAGAAACTGGAACATGAGAATTTGAGTGGATAATTTTAATTGTTGATGACATTAGGCTAAAATATTCATCCAATTATTTCCATCTTTAGTGATAATTTTGCCAAAGGGACTGGATGGCTTCATTCAACTGAATATTGCTGAATGAATACTTCCCAATTCTATGAATCTCACTGACATAAGTTTTAGGAAAAAATGGGTTTCTAACTCTACCTCAGAATATAACTATCTGAATTTGATTTAGAATATCTGCTACCTGCACTGTCTAGTAAAGATTTTAAAATATGGTTATGACTTGAAACAGATAATATTATTCTCAGTACACTTATACTGATGCACTCATAACTCATGCTAAAATACCCTGAGTCAAATATATGAATACAGAAAGAGCTCACTAATGCAACCATCTCCTGTCGTAATGCCTCTCACTTCACTCCTCAGTTTGTGTATTTTATATTCTCCATTTTCATCAAATGGAAGTGAACTAGATGAAACAGATTTATCAGTCTAACGGATACCTACTAGTAGTCAATGGCCATGTTTTTTATTTTCTAGCTTACATTTAAAATGCAATTGGTGTAAATTACTGGATAAACATATAAAAAGTGCTCTATAGTTGTGTTATGGCTTTAAAAGCATTTTGAAAATAAATATTAATATTGGGTAAGCACCTCCACACTGTTTTAAGTACAATTTATATTTAGCAACTTTAGGGAATCAATTCATAGAACTGGCAGCGCAGCAAGTAAAGTGGAAAGCTAAATAAATTATACGCAAATTGTGAGAAGCCACTGAAGAAGTGAAAGAGCATTTCCGGGCAGATTTAGTGCTTTCTTTATTGGGGTGTATAAATTGTACCTCTAATAGGTTGACTGTACACCAGAGTCACTTCAGGCCGTCTGTGCTCTGGAGCTAGGAAAGTTGTTTAAGATGTAAGGTGCATAAAGAACATCTAAAGTCAAGGAGATTTTCAAGTAAATTGATCAAATAGGTAGTTTTCCCAGCCTATGAGTCAAGGTGCTGGCGACTAGATGGTTATAGGTGTAAATCAAAACGCTTACAAGCTAGATGTCCACCGCTGTAGGTACTCACACAGTATTTCCATCAAGTCTCATTTTACCCTTCCTCTGAATGAAATGACTGATTGATTGTTCACAGCTTGCATGATTCTGTGCTGCCCTAGATCCATCTCCACTCTCCACGCTCCACACTGAGTCTGCATCATTGACTTTCTGCCAGCCATTTGGCTGCCAGGGCAGAGTGACATTTAATGATCTTTCAACATGGCAATGTCACATTCATCACTCTTTATCACTTGTGACAGACCTAAATTCAAATGCAAACATGAAATGGAGACTGACTTCAATCCAAACTCATATACTTTTGAATTGACATCTATCAACAAAGATTGACAAGATACATGGGAGAGAGAATAACCTGTTGCTTGTACAATAATTAAAAGTACTAGTTCTAAAACTGTCCTGAGAAATCAAGGACATTTTAATTTCATGAGGCAATAGTTCTTATAAAAAGCTTTGAGGTGGAAATTGTATTATCTCAGCTGTCATATCAACTAACATCAAATATCTACACACACTTGGAAAAGATAATTTACTTCTAAGGCAATAGAAGTCTGCTTTATGAAAGAAATATCATAATACCCATGCATGCTCTTTTATAGAGTTCTTAAAGGGAGAGGAGCCTCCAAAGTTGTAACAATAATTTAGAAGAAAATAAAAATCAGTATAATTATACAAAATTTCTCTAAGCATCTTCTTCCTCTGAGTTGTCTTACCCTGCTCTAGGACTATTATATTCTGCATTAACATTTTTTTTCCAAGTCAAATACCTCCCTGATACTTGTACTTTCCTAATATGACTACATAAAACTATATTTCACTAAATTTTGGGGGTACTGGAATATTGGTATTTCATTTCAATACTGTTTAACAAGTAATTGTTGTTAAACAAGTAATTGTTTAACAAGTAAATTACTGTTTAACAAGTAACTGTTAGAATATACAAAGAAAGATAAGAAATGTATACAAGGAATTCAAGGTTTGGAGTCCCTCAGCCATATTCTTACTAGCTTAAACTCCAAGTAAACTTCACTTCCTTTCTAGAAACTAAGAGATCCCTTTGTTTAAAAAAACAAACAAACAAAAAACTTTAATTAGGAGAATTTTGCTAATTATAACCACTTTGTTTTCACTTTTCAGTTAAATAAAAAAAATCCTTCAAAATGTAATGTTGACATTAATCTAAACTTCATAAAGTCAGAGACTGTCTTACCCTTTATACTCATATCCACAGAGCCTTATGTCTAATAATTATAGAACTAATTTGCATAGAGGCATCATATTAATTTCACAATGAAGGACAGCAAGTTTTCTTATATGTCACAATATCAGGAAAACCCCTGATAGCTATTATACTCATGAAAGCATTTCTCTAAAATAAATGCTCCTTTGATCTATTCTCCCTTTACTTTAGAACTAAGGCAATTTCCACATTCTGCCCTACATTTTGCTAACTGGAGTACCTATCTACTCTTTTGTTCTAGATGTCTAATGCTTTAAGAATAGAGAACTCTGCCTATCACAAAATGTATCATATTGTAAGTGCTCAGTAAACATTTCTTGAGTGTAATTAATGTCTTAAAAGCATCAGCCTCAAGAAACGCACAGAATTTTCACGGTGTTAAAGTTCCTGCCGTGGATTCTGGTGGGGCCCCTTGTACTATTAGGGCACCTATCAGCCTGTTAGTATTGCCTGTTAGCAATTCAAAGCTGTCTCCTTTTCCAAAAAATTGCCTTAAGCCAAAGGGAACCACCTCACTCAGAGGGCCTTCCCCACTCCAGTCCTCACCTGGGGGAGACCTTGCTATAAGGTGGCAGCTTCTTGCTTCAAGGCAGACTGACTATGGAGCAAGTCCCTTTGTCCTGAGAGCAATCCTCCAATAAACCACTTAAACAGGAATTCCCATCTTTTGCTCTGTTTCTAGGGAAAATGGTCTGAGGCACTTGATGCTGTGAATGGCCCTAGAAAGCAGACTCAGAGCACGAGGTTCTGGATTTGCATCACGTGTCAGCTGACTGCAAGGAGTACCCCATTCCTGATGTAGGTGAAGTGATAAAAAAAAGTTCTGGCGACCATAAAGGTGTGATTCCAAGGACTTTTACTTGTTTGAATTGGGATGGGATACAGGCACCCTCTCAGGAATTTGAAAGGTATGGAAGTAATAACAACTATAGAACTGGATGGCTATTTCTCAGAATGACCAATTCATTTAAAACTGGAAAACCAAGCCTAGACAATTCATCAGTAATTTAAAACCAAGTGTGAGAGGGAGACTTCACAGTATTTAAATAGATCCTCGTGTCTTACAGCCCCTAATCAGACACAGCTGAGTACCAGGTGTAACACAATTCTGACATTCAGGAAAGTCTCACATTAAAGTCACTTGACAGGGAAGGAATGGGGCCCTTTGGGTATGAGAATAACTTGATAGATGCATTTGAGAACATTGAATCCTCAGTTTCTCCTGTACCGACTGAATCTTCAAATATGGCCCACCCTCCCTTGTTAGAAGAGAGAGACCCTCTTGCTGGAAGAAAAGGCAGAACACTCAAATTCGGCAGATACCTTACAAGATAAATGCTTTCCCACTACAGGGATTGTCCAGCCCCCCCAACCCCGCCCCACGGTACAATAATTAGGCTCAATTCTCAGCCCAAGAATGGATCCTGTATGCTAGAACAAGAAAGGTGGAATGTAAAGTTGGATAGAAGTAATTGTAAACACTATACAAGATCCAAAACACTGGCAAAGACCCTGGTGACATCTCTATTATGCTCTTCTGATGGCTCTTGGAAGCTTGGATAAAGTGACAAAAGTAATAAATAGTTCACATTAAACAGAGTAGAGGTGCCAGAACTATCATAACAAACTGTGGCAAAATGGACCAAAAGTCTCAAAGAAGTAGGTGTGTCAATCAGGAGTATGATCAGTAGGTACCTATGGAGATGACGCATAGTACCTGGGGTCTCCAGGAACTAAGCTGATGGACAGCCAAAATAGTATTTCTTAGTATATAATCAGAAGAGATTAAGAATGGAGGTGCTGGGACTTCCCTGGTGTTCCAGTGCTTGAGAATCCATCTTACAATGCGGGGGATGCCAATTCGATCCCTGGTAGGGGAACTAAGATCCCACATGCCACAGGGCAATTAAGCCCATGCACCACAACTACAGAGTCCATGTGCCGCAAATACAGAGCCCACGTGCCGCAACTCCAGAGCTCACATGCTCTGGAGCCCATGAGCCACAACTAGAGAGAAGCCCGCACACCGCAATGAACAGCCTGTGTGCCACAAGGAAAGATCCCTGTGTGCCATAACTAAGACCCAATGCAGCCAAAAATATATATAAATAAATAAATATTTTTTTTAAAAATGGAGGTGCTGAAGCCAGCACATTGCCCATTTTTTCATACCTACGTCAGTATCTGATGGGGAGGACCAGTCCCCATTGGAAGGAACTTGCAAGACCAGAAAAAGAGTAAATAGCTGTGATCTTACCAGTCTTCCAAGAAACCTATGGCCATTTCCCAAGGCAACCATACATTGGGGAAAGTGGACTTCCAAGTTTTTTTGAGAGCTCTTGGATACACGGCATACACGGGAGTTAGATAATAACTGGAGTTTTAACCCAGATCTGTGTCAAAATGTGTCCATGGTGTACATGGATTTGCCTTCTAGTCATTTCTTCAGGTTCCACATGTATAATTTCAATGGACCTGCTTGGTTGTCAACAGCATACCTTCAATGGGACAAGCGCTACTCTAGTAGGAAAATTCATGTGGAAGCCTCTGAAACTGCCCCTTCCATGTGTCCAGGTAATAAATAAAAAACAATGTTGTGTCTCAAAGGAATGACACATGTTGGTGTCACACTTAAAGATTTAAAGGATGTATTTAATATATATCTGACCCTTGCAAAACTGGATAGTTCATGCCACATAATAGGGGACTACTGCAAATTATACCAAGCAGTAGCTAAGGTGTACATAGTACCTTGTGTGACTCTTGATAGAGCTATCTTTAAACAATGAAAGCAAAATTAAGATGGTTAAAGAACAAAAGCTAGAAGAATTCATCACCAGTAGAATCACACTCCAAGAAAAATGAAAGAAAGTGCTTTAGGCAGTAAGAAAATAATATCAGATGGAAATAGGGTATGAAAAGCATCAGAAATAGTAACTTGGATAAATATATGTGATATTTTTCTTTGTTTATGTCTCTTTCAAAGAGAATTCATTGTTTTAAAAAACTGTAATAACACTGATTGAGTAGGTAGAGTTGCTACTGGACAAAGAGGAATATGTTTGACACTTCAGTGACAGCTTGGGTATCTCTTGGTACACAGTATCTACTTATAGATTTTAACTGTGATTTACGGCAACAATGACCAGTGTCTGTGTTTAGATTTTCAATAGTAGCAACATATAAGGACTGATACGTAATTTAATACCTCTAAACCAGCTACAAAGAGGCCCATTCAACTGGCATTGAAAATAATCCCCAAAGGGCTTCCCTGGTGGCGCAGTGGTTAAGAATCTGCCTGCCAATGCAGGGGACACGGGTTCGAGCCCTGGTCTGGGAAGCTGCCACCTGCCGTGGAGAACAAAGCCCGTGCACCACAACTACTGAGCCTGCACTCTAGAGATGGTGAGTCACAACTACTGAGCCCACACGCCACAACTACTGAAGCCTGTGTGCCTAGAGCCCATGCTCCGCAACAAGAGAAGCCACTGCAATAAGAAGCCTGTGCACCACAACGAAGAGCAGCCCCCCGCTCTCCGCAACTAGAGAAAAGCCCACGCGCAGCAATTAAGACCCAACGCAGCCAAAAATGAAATAAATAAATTAAAAAATAATAATAATCCCCAAATCAGAATACTTACATATCAGTCTAAGTAAGTAGAGTTAGCTCTTAGAATCACGGAAATTATCAGAATTACTTGAGTATAAAACTTACATGTGAACAGAAATACATAACTGGTTTTATTTCTGTATAAAAATTTAAGAACTCTTTCTTGAATTCATTGTTAAAGGATAGCTACCAAAAATTTTACCTAATTATATTGTTGCTATAATTTTGTATGAAAATGTGATGGTGGTAATAGTTTCTGAATAAGTTAATGTATCATTAATGAATATTATACTATGATACTAGTAAATAGTCTCAAGGAATGAGTACACATCTCTGTAAAGCTGCTCTTAGGGCACACATCCTAAAGTTTTCTGAAGCACTGTCTTGTTTTACAATAGAAACATCTAACTTAGCATATGAACCCAATGATATAGATTTGCCCAAGGACTCTTGCTGTGAAAAGTAATTGAAAATATTGTCAATTCTCTCACTTTCACAAGACATGTAATTTCAGACCAACCTCCAGTATTTTCACAGTTGCTGATTCATTCTTTATTCCATTCATTTAATGTGAGAATTTGACAAATACAGTTTTTTTCCCTATACCAATTCACTGTTTATTTGAATTAGCCATTTCATTCGATTCGTATACATGCAAAAGAAAAGTATTAATTTGTATGTTATCAAATGCTAAAATACCATTGAGTAGAAAATAGTAGAATTAATATGAAGATATTTTTATACATTATAAATATTTCAAGAATTGAATCAACTGAGTTCAAATACTGGCTCCACCACTCACTGTAGGCCAAAGTACAAATTATTTGAATCAATTTCGTGCTCATCAAGACACGCTTGACTTTTCTGAAACCTAACCATTTATGGTTTTATAAAAAGCTTTATAACCCCCCAAAAAATCTAGCAATTTTTACCTTCCTACTTTATCATATATGGACAGTACATGTAAAATATCAGCTTTTACCTAGTCAATTGAATTACTTTGGATTAACAAGGATGGAATTTTGTTATAATATTATTTGCCCTAAGCACCATTTGACTCTATCTGGCTCAGTCATGATTACAGTTAATTTAAGAATTTTCACCAGCATTCCTTATTTAAAATTAAAAATATGTATTCTGAAATACTTCTACTTTTGCTTGGTTTGGGGACAAAAGTGTAGAAAATATACTGATGCTTAAATAAACAATCCTATCCATAAGAATTATATATGATAAGACATTTATATGCAAAGTAATGGAAATGTGTAAAAGAGCAAATTCTGCTTGGAAGATTCATGACATAATTTAGAAAGGAGGTATTAATTAGTCTGGTCTTGTTTGCATTTATCCCCAGAGCTAGAATAATGTCATTACATGCTTAATCTGTAGAATGGATAATTTTCCTTGTTCTTAGTTATGTCTTACCTGATTTACTACAATAGTTTTTTTTTTCATCTTATTCTCCTTTATTACATAGTCCTTAGAAGAAGTGTATTATTTTTTCCAAACCTAAATGAGGTTATATCATCCCTCTAATTATACATCAATGGCTTCTGATTAAATTTGGACAGAACTACAAACACTTTTTCATGACCCACAAGGCTTTCCATGATCTGGAACTCACCTACCCAGTTCTCCAATCTCAGCTTGTGCTATTATCTGTAACACTCCATTATACCCCAGCCATTCTGAACTTTTCTGAGCTACTTGAACACACAGTATCAAGTCTTTGATATTTTCTTTCCTTTTTCCCTGACCTAATTTTCTTCCAAATGTTTGTATGGCTGACTCCTTCCCTACATTGGAGGCATTATCAACTATCACCTGATCACCTAATTTAAAATGCCTCTTCTGCTGCCTCTGGTCACTCTCCCTTATCCTACTTTATAACACTTATAACTAATTGAAACAATCTTATTTATTTATTTAAGTTATTTATTATAGATACTGCTTTATGTTTTGTTTTCTACCATCTCTTTAGCACTTCGAACTATGGATGGCCTGTAATAGGAACTCAATAAATATTTTTGAATGGCTATGTCCATCTTTGAAGTATGAATAGTTATTGAGAAGAATAATCATGTAGGTGCATGAAATATATGAGAAATGCATGTATTCATAATAATAAATGAATTATTTTGGTCAATAAATCACACACTGAAATTTATAGGGTTGTAGGGATTTTTAAAAACTAATTACATGCCAAGGGTTAAGAAGAAAAGATAACAGGAAAGATTTAGGACCCTCCAGAAGAAGTACTTGGGTCTTTTCTAAGGCTGGCTCTTTTCAACTGGCTCTCAGTCTCTGTACCCACCATTCTGAATTTGAAGGTGGGGCTTCCTCTGCTATTCTGATTAACTCTGATTAAGCCTTTGGCAGGCACTGTGTACCTGGGTCTCCTATCTGTGGATTTACAGGTTCTCCTGACTCTTGCCCCCAGATAGAAATGTTTTTTCTTGTTCCCTTCTTCTATCCACAGTTTCCAGCAGTCCTAAGTTTTCTTGTTCTTTCCTCTAAATAATAAGGCTTTCGTTCCATGGGGTGGCTAGGGCTGATGGGAATGAGTAGAGTTTCTCTGGTGACTACTCTGCTTTCTCTCAGCAGATTTGTCTCCAATCTTCCCTGTAAATGCCTGGTGGGTTTAGAGAAGAAAAGACTGCAAGAGTGGGCAAACCTTCTTCTGCTGGAGGCCCCCAGAACTTCACCTTCTCACACCACCCATGCTTGATCATTAGCAATGCATTCAAAATATTTAGCTGCATCTTCTTTCTGGCTTAGAGAATGTCCGGTATCGTCTGCCCAGGTACACAAGAGTTAAGGTCTTTTTTTTTTCCTTTTTTGTCCCTGTAGGAACCTATCTCTCCCCAGATACTGGATTGTTTGCCCTGAATCTTCAGGTGTCTGATTGTTTCAAGAAAAGTCACTAGTTTGCAAGTTGTCCAGTGTTTCGCTTTTCTTTCATTTCTTATTTTATTTTTATTTCTTTTTATTGTTTCTTTTTATTTTATTTAGTGATGCTCTTTCCAGTTTTACATTTCCAAGATGAAACTTGACGTCTCAAGTAACATTTGGCCTTTTACACGAATCGTTGCAAATTTCTTATTGTTAATTCTTCAAAAAACAAAGAGTGACAATATTAGAATATGTTATAGTTTAAGATCTGAAGTTTTGTTCCAATGGTTAGTTCTTTATTTCCAGATATGCTCAATAAAAGTGAGTGTTTATTGTAGATGTCATGTGTAGTCTACCCAGATGGTAAACTACAGAAAGCACTTTGTAAGGTATATTGATATATTTCCTACCCACTGAGCAGAATAATTTTGGCAGCAATGCTAATATGTGAAATATCCAAATATCATTCTATTTGTACATATATAATTTATATTTGAGTGCACTCCAACATATGTTTAGTAAAAGAAGGAGTTATTTAACTCAAGACAAAGAAAAGGAAAAACACAACAACCAAATTTATTGACAGTACTTAAACCCACTCAATAATGAGAACAGAATATTACTTTCTAAAAGTTACCAAAGAGAAGAAGAGAGAGAGATACAGACGGGCAGAACACTATAATTAACCTTCATCAAGGCTCTGTGTTAACGGCTCTCTCCTCCTCACTAGGGAAGTAGGGAGACACTTCAGCATGTGGTTAAGAGAGACTTTCCTGTCCATCTTCTAAAATTCTCCCCTAGATTGCTGGTTAGATGTTCTCTAGTTCTCTTCTGCAACCCCATGCAATTCTGCCCAGGGGAGGTTTTTCTCTCCTCTAATGGCATTTGATATTGCGCTCAGGTGCATCTGTAAGTCACTACCACTCATGCAAATCCATGTATATCATGTATATATACAGGTATATGTGTAATTGTACATGTATAGATATAAATAACCAATAAATATTGCATATATGAATAATCGTAGTGTAACCAAGTATAGATACACTACAATTCCTTTTTGTTTCAGTTTCCTGGTTTCAGAATGGAAATTATCATGCTCCGGTTTTATGGCAAGCATAAACTAAGGATGGAGTGATACAGGGTAGCAATGTATAAATTCTCTCACATTTTTTAAAACTTCATTTCAGAGATTTCTAACACATACAAAAGTGATATAATAGTGTGTTGAACCCTTACATACCCATCACCTAGATTCAACAATTGTTTAAGTCATGGCCAAACTTATTTCATATCTGTTGCTATTCACTTCTGCCCTCACTGAATACTATGAGACAAGTCTCAGAAGTCATATCATCCATAAAAATTGCAGGTATAAATCTGAAAAGAAAATGACTTTTTTAAAATTAATACCATTATCACAGCATGGTGTTTTAAATAATTATTACATCTCAAAAAATGAAGGCAAAATTTCTAGACAGCAAAATGTGTCATTTAAAATTAGCAAATATCATGAAAATTGTTGAAAATATTTGCTTTGAAGTGATATAGGTATTAATAATCTATGACTATTGGAATTAAACACATTTAAGAAGGTTAAAGGATTTACAAGTTTAAAATCAATGAAATTTTCCTAAAAAAATGTATTAAGTGTTTGCTTTATACTTTGAAGTACTACTCTATGCTACATGGACATGTTAGGTATTAAAAGAGAAAATTTTTTAAGTAGAATAAAAATATGAATTATAAATGCTTGTTTCATTTAGTTTTTTAAAAATTACTGTAACACATTTTAAATATACAGTTCAGAAAACTATTTACGGCATAAATGAATAACCTGATAAATGAAACTTAAAATACTCAAAAAGAGGATGGATTATATAGAAGGAATGAAGAAAAATGCGTTATATTTTAAAATGTCTGATCGTCAAATCAATATTCTGGCATGGTTTTCCCAGGTTTCCGTGTGTGTGTGTGTGTGTGTGTGTGTGTGTGTGTTTCCAAAAACATGTGAAAGCTAATTGTTGGATGCCATAGTCTAATACTATCAATTTTCACTAAAATAATTTGATACAATAAAATATGTATCTTGTTTTTACTTTATGAAACATAGTTAAACTTTGCAGGAGACGAAGACCAAAATGATACATTTTCCAACATAAACACTCTTGCAGGATTGTACAATGAAGAAATACCTAAAGACACTTCAACGTCTGTATTTTATGTAATACAGACTTTTATTTTTACTTACTAATTCTGAAGTAAGTTCTTTACTTCTATAATTAGAAAGCCAAGACTCTATAAAACTAAGCTAGCAATAATAAAGTTGTCATAAGTCTCTCCAAATTTATATTCAGACTTTACATGTTAACTTTTATTTAATTCTGCTTTGTGCATAGTTAAGTTCTAGTTATGAAGAAAAAGCCATTAAAATTGAAATATTTTCAAAAGGCAAAAAGGCCAAAAACACTTTTTAAAAATTTAAGTCAATGCGACTCTAAGGGGATCAAACATAATCCACTTTAAAACATAGAAAATTCTTCCTAAAAGTGAGGTTTAATTTTAATTCCTATGATATTTAAACATGTGTATTCAATAAAATTATTAACTAGAAAGACTAAGAATAGGCTTTTATTAGACCAGGAGAAGCCTAAGCAATTGAGTTGAAAGGTACATAGTTAAAATCTGAGAACAAGCCCAAAGATGTGTGATGAAGCAACAACAATTCTTGTGATGTTAAATTCAAGTTTCCAAATAAAATGTTCACAATTTAAAATTTTAAACAATTTCTTCACCTCCACCAGAAATCAGAACAAAGACTAAAGAAGAGTATTTAGAAATTTTAAAAAATATTTATGTTCTTGTTTATATTATTCCAACAATTATATGTAATATCAGCATGTGTTTTATGATGGATCTGGGAAAACCATACAAGATAACTGATTTGAAGATTTTATTGCCAGCATAAGGACATGTGATATTATGTACAATGATGGTATTGGAGAGCAACTAGAACTTTCTCCACAGTGTGAGAGGAACAAATCTGAGGAACTTTCTGAAACTAAGAGGTATTACTAGATTCCATTTTGCACTTTTACTTTGAACTAAAATTTGTACGTTTTGGAACTTGACATCACATACCCAATTACCTGTTTTCTAATTTTCTCTCCTATCTCTTGTCATCAGTTCTCTTGGTCATCTATCCATCTACATCATATCTATTATGTATGTATTTTTTAAACATCTTAGTGTCTATTAATATAATATCCTGATTATTTTCTTTATATCCACTTCATAATGTCTGTCTTAGATTACAAGAAATTCTCTGATAAGAATAAATGCATGTAAATTTCTTTTTCCAGTATACTTTAAATACCACAAAGTTTAGCTGTGTTTTTTGAAGATGATGCCACATAACTAAATGGTAGAAATAGAACCAGTTGACATACATGATTATGTAGGTTTGGTGAATATATGAGTAAGATGTGTGTGTCTGCTGGATGCCTCTATATTTATGTAGGTTGAACACAAATGTCTGTTGAATCATATTGGAATAATAATTTACAAGGTCACTTTCATTTTTTACTTTAAGAATGTTGATAAATATTTGTTTTTGATTTAGTTCTAGAAATAAATTAAGTTCCTTTGGTCTTGCCTTATTTATTTTCCATTCATTTTTTTATGTGAGTGTAAGTCATTAAATCAAAATCATTGCAAAGGCAAATGAATATTATGACTAAACAATGGATTATCATGTCTTGCATTTCAATCCCTCTCTAGGCAAGGATAGTTTATATTTTCTATTTCTATTCAAATAGCTGTCTAAACCTTTAACTCATTAAAGTTGAATATTTTGAAATTTTACACATTTATTCCTTTATAAGGATTACTAAATAATAAAGCATTAGCTTACAGAATAAAATTCACTGAGGCATATCCTTTTTCAAAATTAGAAGAATTCACATTGAAGTATTTCTTGATGAATATGTGATCATTTGTGATATTTTACTAAGTATTGAGTTTATTTTGACAATTTTTTTAGTAAAAAATAAGCAAAGATAGTAGACAAATTCAGGTAGTACAAGGCTGTGGGGAAATAAAAAACAAGATAAAACACATGATTTGGGTCTTCACACATCAGATAAGTGATACAGTATATACTCTAAGACATGTGGCCCCCAGGTGGCCTAGGCTGCCATCAGTGTTTAAAGACAGGATGTGGTAACATATCAGACCCACTGTCTCCAGTTACTTTGTGTCTGCTTATTGAAAGATAAAGTGATGGAAACTGCCAGTAAAGCTGTCTGCCATTGATGTACCATCTTCACCTCTTGCTGGGCCATGGCAGCCAGTCAAGTAAATGGGAGAAAACAGTACATACTTTGAGTCGAGCCAGAATACTCTGAAAAATTAGAGGTGTAGTTTAATATTTCCCTTTCTGAACAATGCAAATTTGTATTTACATACATGAAAATTTTGACATAGTTTGTGTGGTTCACATTTTGGGACTCTGATGAAAGTAAACACTCTCTCTGCCAGTGGGAAGGGGCGGGGAGTGATAGAAAATGTGATCGAAAACCTTTCTTTAAGAAGTCATCTTTCTTTTCTAGAAAATCAGCCACTGTTATTCCAGGAATCATATGTTTCCTGAAAAGGCCTAAATGCCATTTGTCTTCTGGGCAAGCCAAGTAATATTCCTCATGAGAGGGTTCTTGAGGTTCATAAAAGAGTGTTAGTAATTGGGAGAGGCCTCAACTAGGAGGAATAGGCAAGTCACAAAGCAGGGAGGTCACAAAGCAGGGAGGCAACCAGTAAATTCTGAGGGATTCCAGTTTCGGCAAGTTTTGATGAAGGCTTTGATTCAAGAAAGAACATAATGTAACTTACTTCTTTGAGAATTAAGGTCTTGCATGCCTTTTATTTTTTCAATCTATCAGTTCAATTTTTGTTTGCTTGCTTGCTTGTTTGTATGATGTTTATACGGACTAGTTTTGTTTAGATTCTTCTTTATATCTTTTTAAAAATAATTAAGTTCAGATTTTTAATCAAAGTCAAGTCACAAAAAATAATATACAATTTCAGATAGTTATTAAATAGATATCAAGACTGCTTCTGGGAAATTCCCTGGCAGTCCAGTGGCCAGGACTCCACGCTTTCACTGCCAGGGGCCCGGGCTCAATCCCTTGTGAGAGATTGAGACCCAGTGATGTTGATAATTCAGCTGTATTCCTTTCTTCAAAAAATCCAGCTTTTTTCATTTGATCTTCATTTGCTGTATCATAAGATTTTACACAAACTTTTATACATGTTTCTGTCTTGTTAAAAGAAAACTCATAAGGAGATGATGTTATTCGTTCTCCAAATAGTACTTGTCCAAGATTTTCAGAAGGGCTTTTCTTTCTGGAGTCTTGACAGAAGTCAAAGGTATTATATTCATAAGATAGCACAGATTACACTGAGTCCAATCTATTTACCAATAGTGCTGCTGACGATAGGTGCCAGGTGTTTTTTTCAGTGCTTTTCATACGTTGTCATTTTATTCTCACAAGTCTGAGAGGTAAATAATATTATCTTGCTGTTTGTGGAGAGGGCCCAGGGGAAACCAAAGTGAATTAACTAGAATTAAGGAGGTAAAAGTGTGAGACCACAGGAGTGAGGGGTGACAAAAACATGTTGGGAATATATCTGAGAAAGACCTAGTGAGTGTTTCAGTCTCGAAAGGCAGATTGTATAATGGGGACAATAGGGAGAGGAAGGAGGGGGAGAAAATTCTTCTTTATATCTTAACGTAATTCCTCTGCATACTTAATCTTGAAGGGTTCTCAGGTTTCTGCTCTATTTAAATATTCTATTCTTGAGAAATAACTTTGGTTATCTCTAAGATTTCCACTTAGGGATAAATGGTTCAATCAATGACAACTTGTATTACACTGACACCTCTCCCAAGGCTATCCAATCATAGAAATTCAACACACAACAGTTCACAGAAAATTTCTCCTCTTACATATTCCCTATATATTTCTTTTTCTATTATTACTTTTAGTAAACACCTTATTCCAGCAGCTAGCGAAAAAATAAGCATAACTTAAATCATTCATTCCTTCAGATATTTTCAGTATGACAAAGTTAGGAATAGAGTTAAGGGAAAAACAAAATGAGAGTTTAATATATTGCCTTAAGAAATGGACACATCATAAACTCTTCAGATCATATACAAAAATTAAATAAGCAATTTATATTATGAAATAACTTGATAAAGAAACAGCACAGGCCATCATTTCTCCATGGGCTTTTGTGAGGAACACTATTATCATCAGATAATCGTCAAAAAACTGGTATATTATGTTGCCAAGCAATTTGGGGGAGCCCTGTATATTGTACCTTCTTGGGGGTTGATTTATCATATAATCATGTTAAATATTACTAAGAAAATTTCCAGTACAGAGACCCATTAACTTTACCTTGCACAGCACTTACCAAAGTTATTTGTTCATTGGCTATTTTTTTCTTTAAAATCTTTTGACGTCCCATGAAATACGTCTCTTGAGAATAAACTTTGAGACATAATACCATTGACTAAATTTACATATGAATCAAATGGGGAACTATATATATATATATGTATATATATATATATATATAAAATCCCTGATTATTCCTCTTTTTTTAGGATCGTGTTTTAGGTTCATGTATGCAGCATCTTATCTCCCAAAGTATGTTACTTACAATTATTTTGGATGTTTCCTTCCAGATCTTGCATTGTTTCTTTCTTATGAGTTTTGTGTCTTTCTGATTTTTTTGTCCTTTTCTTTCATTTCAGAATTTTTTCTCAGATATTCGGTGCTCCATGAATATCTATTCTTATTTAAGAGAACAGCATGACAATTTGATCAGATGTTATTTGTGTGTAGACAGGGCTGGAACTTTGGCTGTGTTATTAGGCAGTAAAGAAGGGTCTTTTCAAGAGTCATTCTGTTTTTCCAGAGACGCATCCTCCAGTCTCTGCCTGAGAGGACAGGACAGCCATTAGATTGCTTGCCAGCATGGAAGGAGCAAGTGGGACAAAGAACATGAGACTTGTCCACTCCTGTGTATGAAAATTCAACTGATCCTCTACATATAGCCCTGTACCTCAACCCTTCTTTCTACCATGTCTGATAATTATTCCAAGGCTTCTCTTTTTAAGTTTCTCTTGAGAATAAATCTTGTAGTTTATAGTTACAGTTTCATGCTGGGTGGAAAGTCAGGGTGAGAAAAGTTTATTGACTTCACATAAGGTTGGGAGAGGAAACTGGAAAGAGGAGCCCAATGGCTTGGTCAAAAATTTTTGGTTTATTTCCTATTAGCCCTCTCATTTTTTTTTAGTGTGACATTTTATCAATTAAAAACAAAAGCAGTAACAAACAAGCAGCTATAAATGCTGATTGAAAAACCCAAAATATCACAAGATCTCGAATATTTTAAAAAATATTATTAGCTCATTAGACTAAAATGATTAATTGAATATTGTTCAGCATCATCTATTTCAATCATCAAGTTCTTTAATGATAAAGCATTCATTGATTTTAGTTATCTGTGTTATCTTATATACTTCACTCTAAACATTTCATTACAAGGAAAAAATGAGTCTGGGGCCACCTTAGTTACATGTGGACCACCAATGATATCAAACATTCTTTTCCTCTTCTATAACCTGAATATTATTTTCTTCCATGAAAAAGAATTTTCACATGAAGCTTTTATCATTTTTTTCCATTTTGTCCTACTTTTAACAAAGTAACTTTGGAGATAAAAGCTCAAAATCTCTCTTTTTCTTGAAACTCTGCTGTAAGAGAAGATCCAATAGAATATTCATTTTTTGAAATGATCCCATAATTGTTTGAAGTCTCTTTCCTGACTATTCTGTTTGGGACTCCAGCTGTATAAGAGCACACCAAAGACATTAGTTTTGATGTTTTCCTTCAAATGAAGAAGAATCCTTTCACTCAATTCTCATTAAAAAACCATAATAGTACAACATAATACCTGTAATAATAAGAGCTATTCATAAAACTCTTACCTATTCACAGTCACAACTGATTTAACACTGCAAATGGCTATACTCTGCCCATGCTCTGTATCAGTGGGCTACACCAGGTGTCATTTGATGTGTAGTTAACCATGCTCCTGACAGAATTGGCTGGTATTAGAAAATCCAAGCCGATTCCCAAACCACATCATGTTGGCAAGAGTGATCCAACCTTCTTTTATATTAGGTGTTTTTCAGCAGCTTATGTTCAGCACTGTTTCCTTACTTGTAGGGTCACTCAGTCAACATGTAAGATGTTTGAGGAAAGATCAGGATAGTATGAATGATCAAGCGTAGACAAACAAGTGAAGATGATTGATTTTAATACATGTTTTGTCCCATTCTCTGAGAATTAGACAGAAGATATGGACATAAATAATTGAATGGGTTTAAAGCAATGACCAAAGTACATTTATTTTTAAAGGTAGACTATTTCTTAAATATAAGAATATCAAAATATGTAACACTGATACAAAAACATGAAAATATGTCTTGAAAGAATGATGTGGCCAGACATTTTTTTCAGATGTAGGATACATGTAAAAACTCTTCTGCAGTTTATAATTATAATACTATTTTTAAAGTCTGTTGCTATTGAATTTTTGGCTCTTAGAAATATTTCCCTTAACTGAAATAATAACCACTCTGTCTCAGCAAGAGTGAGAATAGCAATGTCTTACAATTCTGGAACTGTAAGTTTTGCCTATTTACCTCAAGAATCTTATCTTATGTTTTCCAAATAACTTTTAAGTGAAGCTAAGAAAAATTTCTGAAAAGAAACTAAGTAGGCTCTTGGATTTAATATCTATTGAAATCAGTTCCAAATTCTAGAGCATTTTATATGCTCAGTCCATGTAAATATATCTTCACAAATGTTTGTTTTCCCAAAGTCTCAACACTTAAAGAATAGCTTCATAGATAAGAGATACAGTACTTATTGTTTATTAAATGAATAAATAAATGACGAAATTTTTGTAAACAGACCCAAATAATTTTTTTCTTTCTTCTTCAGGCTCAAAGGGCAAGGCTTTGAAGCACATGCCACAGTTAGATAATTAGATAGCACAATTAGATTTTTTTTCCCAGAAAAAAAAAAGAAACTAGTTAAGAGTGATGATGTGGCCGTCAATAGAATTATCTATAAGTCTGTATACCCTGATTGTCAAAGGGGGTATTTCAGAAAGAGATATATTGTAAGATTTAACATATGCAAGTTTTGGGTGTTCCCTGGAGGTCCAGTGGTTAGGACTTGGTGCTTTCACTGCCATGGCCACCAGGTTCAATCCCTGGCTGGGGATCTAAGATCCCGCAAGCCATGAGGCAAGGCCAAAAAAAAAAAAAAAAGGAAAACATAAGCAAGTTCCTTTTTCTCTATACCCCTAAATCATACCTACCATCCAGAGCCCTGCAATGACTAGAAAGAAATTACTAGGATTCTTAAATCTAACGTCTATTAGAGGGAAATTTTGAGGAATTTGCAAGAAATGTCTTTCTCTAAACTATTCTCAGAATTAAACAAGAATGACTGGCAGAGAGTTTAGATGCTGATATGAAACAAAATTATATGCCAATACAACTGATGAACTGATGGACAACAGAAATGGTTTTATTTTTGCCGCGCCTTGCGGCTTGTGGGATCTTAATTCTCCAACCAGGGATTGAACCTGGGTCCACGGCAGTGAAAGCACAGAATCCTAACCACTGGACCACCAGGGAATTCCCCAAAATGTTTTCTAAAATGCATTATTATATGTTCCTACACAATTTTATGAGTTATGTTAGTAGCTGCTTTTTTAATGAGTTCTGCTTTTCCTGAGGCAGTGTATATAATAAGCTCTTTGTGACTATGTGAGGCCACCCATTTTCAGAGTTGAGATCACCGAAGATATTCTGGAGGAGTGGAAAGAAAGCTTCTAATATCATACTTACCAGAGCACCATTGTAACCGCTCCACCAATTCCTTGGTAGGAAGTTGTAGTGGGCTAAATTGTATCCTCTCCAGATTCATATCTACCCAGACCCTCAGAATGTGACCTTATTTAAAATAGGGTGTGTGCAGATTTAATTAGTTAAGTTAGAATGAGGTCACACCGGATTAGAGTGGAGCAATAAGTTCATTGTCCTTATAAGATGAGAAGATATACAGACCCCCACAGGGAAGAAGGTCATGTGGCAATAGAGACAGGGATTGGAGGGAATGGAGCTACCAGCCAAGGAACACCAAGGGTTTCCAGCAGCACCAGAAGCAAGGAGAGAGGCATGGCACTGTTTCTTCATTACTCTCCAGAAGGAACCAACCCTGCTGCCACCTTGATTTCAAACTTCTGGCCTCCTGAATTGTGAGAGAAAAAAATTTCTGTGGCTTTAAGCCACTATGTTTGTTGTTACTTGTTACATCAGCCCTAGGAAACCTATATAGGACTATAGAGAGGACATTAATGAAGTAAGAGAGCAACAGAAATATTTTAATACGATCCCTTTTTTGACATATAAGGGAAATCGTTCCATTTCTTACGCCAACCATTTGCTCTTAAATATTTTAAATAATTGTGTCAAGTATTGTAGTATTAATGAACAATGGAGTGTGTCTATATGCAAGTACATACATACACTCCTATATACACATATAAGTAATATCGTTTCTTAAATGAACACTTATTTCCAATTTACATGAGCACATTCGTCAAAAAAAAGTCATGCTCATTGGGTTTTCTTATATTACCCTATTAGAAAAAGAGAAGGTGTGTGGACATTGGAGATCTTGATTTCTGGCACCAGAACTATTCCTTAGTGAGATCTTGGCAACTATGACTGTAACTCTTTTGTGTATGTTTCTCAATCTCTGAAACAAAACTCTTGGACAAAATGAGCCGCAGCATACTGTCTAATCCCCAATTACACAATTTCCATTCTAAACAAATATTAAAATTTTTATTTCTCTGAGAACTCTGCATAATATTTTATTATGTGATAATTTTAAAAGCTATAACCGTATTTCATTTCAATTTTCTAGAGGGAATAGAATAAGATTGCTTTTTTGAATATACACTTCAATTAGTTTGACAAATGCTTACTATTTCATATATATTAGGCTCACTGTTCCTTCTTGCACAAATGCTTGTACTATAATAGTGACTCGGTGCAGTGCCAAAGTACCAATAATGTTTAACCACTGCAGAATATTTATGTAATCAATATTATAATAAAACTATATATTTTAAATGATGTTATATGTGATTACATAATATAGTAGTTATGTAATACGTAATGTATTTGTCAATGTCAAATAGTTTCTTCAGCTCTATACTTCAGAAGCATTTCTGTTCTTCGCGTTTCAGTTACAAAATCTCTGTAGGTTTCGCTGCTCTGCAGATATTTTACTAAAGGACTTCATTAAAGGACAGTTGGTCAAGGTGATGGTAAATACCTTCTAACACACAACTGACTTGCAGTCCAGGTCATCAACTTCAGGAGGGACAAGTAAACAAAACACTATCCTTTACTGAGTCTAGGCTATGTGCAAGAAAATGCCACATGTGTAAACTTGACTGTCTTTGCACAGCCTGGGAAGACGTTGCATTCTTCCGTTCAGATGAGGGGGAAAGGAACTTGTAAGTAATTGTGCTCCTTTGTTGACACAAGGGACACGAGGACAGAGAGAGAAGGCTGATATTGGGATATGTGAATGACAACAGTGAGAAAAGCTCTGCTGAGTCACAGATCGTTATGAAAGCTGCCCATCGTGTTGTCAGTGATATATACATACTAGTGAAATCACCAACAGAGAAAAGCCCAAATATTGCATTGCCCGTTTTATTGCTTTAGAAAGAGGAGGAAATTATAAAATCAGTTAAATCATAACCATTGTGTTTAATGACTGCTTTTAAAAAAATATTTTATGATAAATCTGTGTCTGATAGCAAATATATCTATCTACAATTCTTTCTTTTCAAAATAATTTACTCTTTCATTACAGAAATGCCATACATAAGGAAATAATTTAAGCAGCTACCACTAGTAAAATGAGACTTCAATATATACTGAGAGTGCCTCACTAAAAAACTTCCACTTGTTTATTTGATTATGAGTATTACATTTAAATTTGGAATTGTCAAATGAAAAAAATGTAATATATGAGCAATATTCTGCCACTTATTACTATATAGGTGACTGTTAATATGTAAGATATTAAAAATGCTTGAGAAGCTTTTTTGCTGTTTACATTTTTACTATATTAAAAATGTATTCTTTTTATGACTTGTCTACTAATATGGGCTTTCTGGATTTTAGTATTTTAAATATCATAAATATGATGTAGGGAAGTGCATTCAATGCAAAACCCTTCAATTATAAAGCATAATCCTCTTGCTTTGTGTGATTTTATTCTGGGTGTACATATACAGTTTAAATTTATACATGCATGCACATAACTTAAAACTCTTCTCCATTTTTAAGGGAAGATGATTTTCGAGCCCTTCAAGAAATAAATATGAATGTTCCTTTACCCAACCCACTGTTGCAAGATATCAGATTCTAGGAGAATTAAGGACAGCAAATTATGTATTAGTTTGTAGCTGTGGCATTTTAGAGCCAGCAAATTCAACTTGCAAATTGGAACTCAGAGGCTGGTTTAAATCAGCTGAAAATGAAATGGGAACATCTTATTGAAATGTTGATTCGACGTAGGTGAATATCTTTCCAAGGCGAATAATGTGAAATCAATTTATAGGGATGACTAAGACGATAAGTCAGGAGCAGTGTCTAGATAACAAGAACACATCCAAAAGGACAAAATATAGATTATAAAACACTGAAGTATCTAAGAGATTATGCTCTGATAGACTGCCAAACAATCTAAAAGGTACTTGCTTTTTGTGGCCCCTCATCACTCATGAATTAAGTGAGGGATGACTAAAGCTGAGATTCACGTATTTATTTATTGGCAATGAAGCCTGACTTGCGTCGAATGATCCTCCTTGCGCTCACCTGGAGGCGTTCTGATCTTTGTTTCTCATGACAACGTAATGGCATGTTCTGTTTCAAAGATCTCCTATTTGTCAGAATTACCGCGCAGCTCAAATTTTAAAGAATCTTATGTTAACATAGATGCACTCAGGCTTTAGAAGTCACAGCTTAGTCGAGGGTCCTGGGCCAGTGGTCCAAAGGAAGGAAGTCACAAGACATCTCTTAGAAGTTATCTCCATGGTTAAAAAAAAAACTGATTATGAGTCGTATACTAAGTGTGTTCACTTGTTCATCCATATTTGTATGTATTGACTGAATCCCTTTTATGTGCAAAGCAAGGTTATGACAGGTAGACACTTGTCAGGCTCAGAAGTAGCAGTGAATTAGGTAGATATAAGACATAGCCATTTGAACCTTACCACTCCATGACATCTACCAGATTGTTGAGGCCACACAGAATATGTTCATGTGTGCTAGGCTGCTTTTAATGAAGGAAGGAATTGACACTTACCACTGAGATTCTGACATCCAATCCGCACAGTTCCCTAGAGTGTTTCCAGGGGAAATGAGGCCCAGTTGTCTGCCCTGGAAACCAGCTCATTGATGCACTTTATTGACTTTTCCTCTTTCCTAGTGTCACTGTCCCTGTACCCTCCCTGTAGCTTTCTGGATCAACTTCCCAATAAATTACCTGCTCGCTTTCTCAGAGCCCGCTTCCCAGGATACACAGCTAAGACAAATACAGTATTCCATCAAGATTATATCTCAATGTATTAGTTCCTTCCCCAGTCAAGTGACATTTATGACATTTCCACCGTTTTATTGCTTTAAACAGTGCTGCTGTGAGCGTTCTTCTATATGTCTCCTGAAGTACAGAATATGTATACAAATAAAGTTTTACGGAATATACACTCAGCTATTAGCAGTGGTTATTTCTCCTCTGTAGGATTAAAAAGCATTGAACTTTTGATGAAAACATTTCTTATTTTGAATTTTTTACAATGCACATGTATGTGTAATTAAGATTTCACATATGAATATATAGAGACATATGAATATGTATATGATTAATCAATATGAATGAATATTCATATACATGAATAAAGAAGAACATTAAATACAGAATTGAAAGCTATGTAAATTCCTGAATAGTAGGTTTCTTTTGTCAAACAACTGACAGTAAAACATAGTGTTTACAGTGTGGACTCTATGAAAAGATTACCTAGTTTTAAATCCTATCTTGACCCCCTACTGACAGTATGATCAGGAGCAACTCACTTATCACTGCCTCAGTTTCTCCATATGTAACTCACAGGTTTACTATAGGGAATAAGTTACATATTCATATCACTAACAATTTTGTCCGGCCCTTAGTTAGCATTACATGAGTTTGTTATTAGTATCCGATGCAATTTAGCTCAAATATATTGAAAACTTAATTGACAGTCATATAAATAAACAAGATATGGCTTGTTACTTTCAAGATGCTTAGTACTGAATAGGAAAGATAAGGTACAGACCAAATTCCTTTAACATACACAAGGACATATTTGATTAATGGAATGATAGTGATATAAAGGAAAATGCTATAAGATATCTTTGTAGAAAAATATCAGTCAGTACCCATTGAAAAAGAATATTTTGAAGACAGATACATACCTAAATAAAATCCCTGCTAACTCATAAATTATTTAAGACTGACCTTGTCTAAGCAATAATTCGTGTACTTGAAGATTGTATCCTTGTCATTGTTAGGGTACAGTCTTCAAAAGTAGTCTCAATTTTTAATATTTTTTAAATGAAGTTATATTTTTCTAGGTGATGTGAGAATGAATTATTTAGACATTTGCATATATATATTTTTTGTGTATAATGCCTATATTGTATAACAAGATTACTGTTTTCAACTTAGGAAACACAGTGTTATATAAATATGAGCTGAATAGGAAAAGCCTGTGCAATTTGTCAGTTTCTAACACACATATTATAGTCTATTTTTTTCATTATAGTCTAGTAGTACAGATTGAAAATCCACAGAACTTACTAAAACCCCCCAAAGTCTTCTCCTCCAGCACCATTCTCTTGAATGCATAATTGTATCCTACCTTTGATTAACAAGCTTTATCCCTAATGTGGTATAGTGCCATTGTTCCTTTTAACACCTTAGTGTTGAAGCTAATGTTAGTTTATCACTTGTGACTTGACTAGAAATAAACTTGGAAAGTGCTATAGACTGAATGTTTGTGTCTCCTCACAATTAATATGTTGAAACCTAACCCCTATGCAGTGGCACGTGGAGGTGGGGCCTTTGGGAGGTAATGGGGTCATGAAGACTCTGCCCCCATGAATGCGATTATTGTCCTTATAAGAGAGACCCCGGAGAGTTTCCCCTTCCACTTATGTGAGGACACAGGAAAAGAGCCATCCATAGACCAGGAAGAGGGTGCTCACCAAAAACCAAATGTGCCAGTGCCTTGATCTTAAACTTTTCAGACTCCAGAACTGTAAGAAATACATTTCTGTCATCTATAAGCTACCCAGTCTATGGTCTTCTATTATAGCAGCCCAAGCAGACTGTGACAGAAGGTTAGAACTGATAGGACTTAGGCACCAAGTAGAGTAGGGCAGCATTGGGTCAGTGGGAGACAGGCATATACTGAAACGAGAGAATTATTCTCTCCACTTCACATTTTGTATTGCTGTTGCCATCATGTAGACTGCATATTCTGGTACAGATTTAATGCCCTTATTTGTATGATCATTTGACATAAATGTTATGTGCTTGGGGCCATGGCAGGTGCATAAGACAAAAAGGTAAACCAGACAGAAATAGTCCTAACCCTCCCTTGCTTGATTGTTTTAATTATTTTCATCCAAAATCCCTAGTGTAGACAGAGTTCTACGGATGTATCATGAAGACATGGAATTAAGTCTCAAGATAATTGCTATTATCTTTCACTGCCCTTCTTGATAAGTAGGGGTGAGAGAGATAGCAGTGGCTCCTTTTATTCGAATGATGAACAATGCGTCCCAGAAGCCATATGCACCTTTTCCAGCGCTTAGAGAATAAACATTTATCTAAAGTCTCCCTTTGTGTTATGACTATCATGGCACCATGTACAACCAAGATTTTTTCTGTCAATGCAGTAGAATCAAACACTCTACTAGGAATTTTCCGACTAGAAATTGAGTGTGATTGCCTTTACTGTTATCTTCACAGACATACATACAAATTCTGGTATAGTCCTTTTTCACATAGTTTCAGAAAAATCGGGGTTCTGTACTATTTTGTCAGAGTAATATTAAAATGCAGATTTTGGCACGCTTCTGTTCAAAAAAACATTTTGCTTTTGCTCTGTCCTGTCTCCTACCTCAGCAATTCTTGAAAAAATGATCACCAAATTAGTGACCTTGGCCTATTAAAGAAGATATATGACACTGCAAAATAAAATGGAAAACTTTGAACTGGCTTTTATTATTTTTTTGGAAAGTAAATTATTTCTAAATTTCAATTAATGCCATCACGTATTAGTTTTGTCACATATATCAGTTGATCAAGACATCCCAAAATGTTGGCATAGTTTAGTGAGAAACTATTGGTCTAAAAGTAATCTAAACTTCAAGATCCTTGTCATTAAGATCTTACCTTAGTTTTCCAATGTTCTGTAACTGTTTTCAGACAATTTACATTTTTGCCAAAATATGCCATCTGCCATTTTTTAAACATCCTACATGTTTTCTGCTTTCATGCCTTTGCTCATGCTATTCTCCAGGTGTTCATCACCACCACATCCTGTCTATGAGACAAAGCTGAGTTGTTTTCCACATTTAAGGATTGTCTCAGAATGGAGAAGGGAAAGTCAGCATTCATTATGATTTAGATGTTTGGTTTAAAGCGCATCTTTCAATGCAGGATCTTGACTAGGATTGAGGAAGAAACATGATAAAACAGCCCAGGATTTGTGAAAACAGTAATCCTAACCTTGGATTTTGGTCAGGTGTTCTGTTTTCCACTGAGGAGTTGCTAGGGCTTTCAGAAATTTCCAGTAATGAACAATCAAGCCAGTTGTCTGGGAAGGACAGTCCTGGAAGAGTGAATAAATGCTAATGAAGATGGAAATAGCAAAGTCAGGTTGAAGTAAATTAAGGTTTGATTTAGGTTATTGGGGTCCAGGCCAAGTGTAGAGGTCCATGTTTCTGGTTCTCAGTTCATTCGCCAAAGTACCTCAGGGAATTTTGTAAAGATATAAAAAGCTAAGTTTTACCCTCAGATATTTCTCAAGTCGTAAGTCATTGGGAGCCCTTTACATATGGCCCAAAGAAGTAAGTTTAAAATTAAGATAAAATAATAGAGAGGGTAAAGACTTTCTGGAAGTGACAGGAATTTTGTTTCTTCATTTCCTAGCCAGTGAGTGAAATAATGATCATAGTTACTATTTGTAAAATATTAGCAAGTGCCTCTACATGATTTTGCCATATTGTAAAACTGTGATACGGTCTAGGCGGAACTCTGGGCACTAATTTATTATAATGAAGTCGTACAGTCCTGACTAGATATCTACAGAGGACTGGTTCCAGAATCCCTGTGGATACCAAACTCCGAAATACTCAAATCACTTATACAAAATGATGTAGTACAACCAGTTCTGTATCAACGGATGTGGACCCAGAGGGCATGTAGGGCTAACTGTACTGAAGCATGAGAAAAAGTTGTTTGGGCAAGTGTGCCTTAAACACCAATTAAATTAATAATTCACTTGTTTATACAATCACAGCTAAAGTAAGGTGTTTTTGATTTTTCATTTGTTTGTTTTAGATCCTGAATCAAGAGCTCACATTCCAAAGCCCTGCAAAGATAGGATAAAACTTTGGATACAGAGAAATATCTATTAAATGTTTTACTTTTTGAGCTGGATAGAGAGAAAAGGAAGAATTAAGCAGACTTTTAAGCATCTTTGTCTTCTTTTCTCCCATCTGTGGTCAGGAAAATAATCCTTCAGCTGCTAGGCAGAACTGTAATAGACATTAGATAGGAGAATGGAGAGTGAGAATATGGTCCTTTCATTAGCACGTTCCCTCCTCAGCTTCAGAGAACGCTAGAGCTTACTTCTTCAGGATGCTTAAGCAAGCAGTGCTTCTATCAAGGTCACCTTAGGCAAAATGTTGAACTGGGAACAATGCCCTTGAGATGTCTACCTTCTCTTGCTTAACAACTTTACCTCCCTCAGGGGCAGTCACTTTTGTCCCTTTTCAGAATGGTAATTCCCTCATAACAAAACCTTCTTGCAGGAAAGGATTTGATCTCAGTCATTTGCAGCATAGAATAAATATAAATCAATGAGCTACCTCTCTGAAGTACTTGTATTTTCAGCTTTCAGTGGTATTGTGGAATAAAATACTACCTGTTCTCATTAACGGAATAGCAGGCATCAGCTTTGCAGATGAGGGAATATTTTGCCGGAGAGAGTTGCCTTGCATGTATGAAAAAAGGCCACCTAGATGGGATTTCACTGCTGTCATTGTGTTCCCAACGTAACCTTTGGTGTGTAAATCTAGAAATAGTAGCCTTTGAATTTTACCTTAGTTATCAGAAACACTTGAAATTAAATCCATCTTTAAATAGATGATTGCAAACAGTTTGGTCTGTGTATTACATATTATAGAATATGGGATGCTGGGGCAGCCTGGGTAGTATGTGGAGGGCTCATTTAACTGTCCAATATGTAGGTAGAATAGTGCCTATGATAATGATAATAATAATCACAGCGAGAATGCAGTGGAGAAAAAAGGGTAGTAATATCTTCCAAAGAGGATTTTGCGTACCGAGTTCATTAGCAGCAGATTGTGCTGCTACATAAACAAGTGAAAACTAAACCAAAACAGAGAAAAGGATGACTCCTATTGTGCGACGTTTTACATCACTTCTGAATGGGAAGCCAATCTCAGCTACTTTGGCCTCTAAGGGAAGTACAGGGAAGAGTTATTTTGATTGATAAAGAGCATCTAGTAGCTTACGGCTTAAATCAGTGTAAAAGTTGCACAGAATAATGTAGAACAACAGACTGCTTTTTTTTTTTTTCTGCTGTAAAATTTAACCTTCTTTGTAGACATCCCAAATTAGTTTCTAGTATCAAATCAGTAGTTGGAGAACAGCATACCTATATATTTTTTGACCTACCAAACAGGCAGAAGGTATAACCTGGAGAACAAATAATGCACATTTGGACAAATAACACATTTCAGTAAAGGAAAAGGATGAGTGGAGATAACAAGTTGGCAGAATTTTTAAGCAAATACTCTACTTGGCAAATCAAAATGCTCCCTGGAACAAAGAAAGCAGGTTTGCTTTCAATACCTGGGTATTTCTTTGTGCTCTCCATGTACTGAACCCATATAGTCTTTCTATTCTATGACTTATTAGATTTATTTGTGATGCATTCACTCCCATTCCGATCTGTTGAAATACATTTCTTGGCCCAAGATGGAGCCGCTCTTGCCTTGGGTGCCAAGTCAGCAAACTTAGATAACGTTCATGTCCTTGTAAATGTTTCGCTTGACCAGGAATACCATATATATCCAGTCAGCTAATCCCCAAACCCCAAGCCAATTCTGGGCTCCATTCTGGGCTTCCTTGTTTCTTATTCATTTTCTATTTTTCTCTTCCTTGTTCTTTATTCTTTATCCTCTAAAGCCTCCTGCTTTCTGCCCTATTTTGCAGTTTTCTAGCCTTTGGGAATGGAGACTGCCTGCTTCATAAAGTGTTCAATTTAAATTTGTTTATATCACCTAAATTGTCTTCTTTAATCCTTTTTTAACAGCTCAAAACCTTTCACCCACATTCTGAATTACTCTTAAGTGTTACGTATATGGGTATGAATACTTACATATTGATATGCATCTGTATCGCAGATACATAACACACATGTGCAGACACACATACACACATGCAGAAAGAAAGACAAAAAATTCAAAAGCAAAAATGTAAGGAGACTTGTTGTTTGTCTAACACTGGGTAATTCCCTCAATTTTTCTCTTACTTTGGCCAGTGTGTCTGTATGACCTAATTGTGTCTGTAGACAAGTTCAGAAAGAGCTATTTTAAAATTCATTGTAACTGTCAATGTGAAGAATATAGCTTATGAGAAGACCCCATGAGAATTGTACTATATACTATTGGGAAAAAAAGAATATATTATAAGATAATATAGACATGAATACCTTATTATATTTCATAATTATGCTAAAATGATACTGGATACTTTCTTCAAGTGCCAGCCTTTTCATGAAACTTGGTCTAAAAAGATCTCTCCCTCTTCCAAACTTCATCTTTCCTAGAGCTATTCTACACAGACAATATTAAATATTCGTACTTATCCTTTAATTGGTTCATAAACATTAATTTTGTCTCTTTAACAAAAACCGTAAAATCTTCAGAGGCACAACTTTGTCTACACTTCAAAAAATTTAATTAAAGTACTTATCATGGTTTGGAGCACATACTGAACTCTTAATAACTATGTTACTTTTAATATGCTAAATGATGAAAATAGGGATGGAAGAAGGAAAAAAGGGAAAAAGGAAAGAAGGAAGAGGAAGAGAGAGAAAGAGAAAGAAGAAAGAAAGGAAAGATAGAAAGAAAGAGACAAAGAAAAAAAGGAAAGAAGAAAGAAAACTATTTCCTCTAAAATAAAAGCACAAACACATTTGCGGTCTGACTGTCATTAAAAAGCATTCCAAAGCATCTTAGTAAAAAGCAATTGATAATTCATAATGAACTAAAATGTGTATGAGATATGCAATATATTGCATATCCAATATATCATATATATATGTACATCTGTGTGTGTAATATTGTGTAAGTGCTAAATTTTATGTCTAAGTTTGTAGCTGATAGTGTATTAGCACATGAGTATTTTGTTTTAACTCTTGTTATTGAACTAGGATTAGTTAATAAGTGGTAATTTAAAATAAATCTTTATCCAAAGCAACTTTTATATTCTATTTTATATCCTTAGTCTATTAGAGTTGATTGCCATAATCAGTTGTCTAGAAAAAGAATGTCTAGACAAAATAAATAAATTTCTTTTCTAAAGATTCTGTGGATTCACAGCTATACTAGCCACTTGAATTCTGCTGTGTTTACCTTCCAAATGTATCTGGAATGCCATAATTTTTCACCGTCTTCACCACACTGGCACTATGTCATCAACATGTTCTGCCTCCATTCACTACCTTCCTGATCTATCCATACTCCTAACAGGATCCCTGAAGCACTGTACCTCATTCCCTCACATCTACTTAGGGATATTACCTCAGATAAACTCATTGTCATATCCTGCATTTTGACATCTATTTCCTTTCTATACAGGATTGTCCACATCAACCTATGAAGATGCTGTTATTTCTACCATATTGAAAAACTCCTTGATTTCACTCCATACATCAGCTACTGTCTTTTCTTTATCTTCTCTATTAGTCAAGGTTCTCCAGAGTAGGATTTGGATATGTATATAGAAAGAGATTTATAGAATTGTCTTATGGGATTGTGGAGGCTTGGTGAGTTCAAAATATGGTGGTGGAGGTGGGCAGGCTGGAAACTCAGGAAAGGGTAGCACTTAGAATATAAAGGCAGTCTGCCGGAATACCAGGAAGAGCCTATGTCACGGATGAAGTCTGAAGGCACTCTGCTGGAGGATGCCCTCTTGCTGGGAAGAGGCAGTCTTTTGATCTATTCAGGCCTTCCACTGATTGGATGTGACCCACCCACATTACGGAGGGCAATCTATATATTCAAAGACCACCAATTTAAATGTAAATATTATCCAAAACCAACCATCACAGCAACACAGAATAATCTCTGAACAAATATCTGGATGCCACAGCCCAGCCAAGTTGACTTATAAAATCAGCAATCACAATTCCACTTCTTGTCAACTTGGTACCCATAAACCATCTCCTTAAACCATATTTAATCTCCAAACAAAGACGAGTTACTTCCATTTGACATGATACAACTATCCTGTATAGAACCAAAAATGCACTAACCCCTTTCCCATAGGGGAGATAAAGTCTCTGAGAAATGTTTACTTTCTCCTTGGTGTTCTATAACTTAAATGCTATGATGTTAAGTTGACAACACTTAAATACGATCACATAAAGTCAATACATCTATGTTACATGATAAGGGGATAAAAAAGGAAAGAAACAAAGATATTATATATATTATATATTTTATATATAACCATATATGTACATACACACATATATGTACATACGCATATGTAATTCCCTTTGCCCTTAGCAAGCACTTCATCTAGCTGTGTTTTTGTTTGTTTGTTTTTTTAATCTAGCGGGGTGACCCAAACCTTCATTCCTAAAAGGTCTGGGCCATTAGTAGTCCTGCCTGGGTTGGATTGTTGTAGTTTCCCATTGACTTTAATCACAGGCCATGGTAATACTAAGAGATGCCCTAAGGGATCTTCCGTATTTCAGACATACCCTTCCTTACCTCCATTATGGGGTAGCAGTACAATTTCCCCACAGTCAGAATCAACCTACCCCAGCCAGAGCAGGAATTACTTTCTTTGCCAGGCGGTTTACAAGCATGAGGAGCGCAACGTGGCGGGATGGCAGTCTCAACCCCTGTTCAATGGAATTATTTCCTGGTGGAAGCATTCTTCCCTCTGGAACTAAGAAGCCTAGGCCAGCAAAGCATATGGTTGCAGGGACAGGAAGCCTGACTTGCCCTCCCTAATTAATACTGCTCACACACACCCCAGCAGTTTCCTTCTCTCTTACACACTGTGATTTGTCTTTTTTCAATAACACAAAATCTCATAGTATAATATATAGTCAACTTATTTATCATGTTTCTTCTTCAAATTCTGTCAGGTTCGACATCATTTTTTTTTCTCTTTTATTTCCAGTGTCCCATATAGTTCCTTCCTGCACACAGAAGACACTCGATACATGTTTTTGAATGAATAAATGAGTCAACATTCAAATAAATTTATAAGGTTTTACTTTTGCGGCTCTGGTTCCGTCAACCATCATATCTCACCTGGATTTTTGCAATTCCTTCCTAACCAGACTCCCTGTGTACAATCTTGCGCCCTCGACTGAGTTCCCCACTGACACCCTTCTCCTGCTATCACTACCACCACACTCTCTACTGGATTAGAAACTCCATAAGGCCAGAGACTTTGGATATTACTTTCAGTCCAGATATAGCCCCCACTTTCTGGACCTTGCCTGATGCATGAGAAACAGTCAATTTTTTGTTAAATTTTAAAATTGCAAAAATGTCCTGCTTTCTTTAAGTAAACTTCAATTTTTTTGGCTCCGTCTCCAAAAAAATAATTCTGAATTGCAGCAAGCCTTCCATCTTCTGCCTAGAGTAAGGAGAATGTATGGAGCTCAACATATCAGGCAGAATACGTGATTGATGAGTGAAAAGTTTTAACAGAAGGAATTAGAGGCTGACATAACGATTGGGAAAGTTGAGAGAACAGAGGTCAGAGAAGCTGTCACCAATGATATCA
Organism: Physeter macrocephalus; assembly: GCF_002837175.3. Taxonomy (NCBI): domain Eukaryota; kingdom Metazoa; phylum Chordata; class Mammalia; order Artiodactyla; family Physeteridae; genus Physeter; species Physeter macrocephalus. Next base: position 77,014,352 of record NC_041232.1, on the reverse strand, counting down.
GCCTGCCGCTCCAAAGCCGGAAGTTCTGAAAATATCAGCCAGCAATTGCTGAAAATCCAAGATCATCTCACCCTGAAGCCCCTGTCAATCTCACCAGCCTCTGGAAAGCTCTACCTTCTATTTCAATCTCCATCATTAACATCAGTGACGCTCAAGTAAATCCCTCCGCAGGTATTTTGGACCTTATCTCTGCTCATGTGCATTTAAAACTGCAGCTGGAAAATAATGACCTCCCTTTCTCTTTTGCCCCCAAATCTTTTGTAATTGCCTGTTGCAGGCAGATTCTAACCTGTTGTGTACACAAGGAAGGAGATCCTGGGAGATTTGACTTTTCTGCAGTGCAAGAGAAATCTCACAAGTGGGTGGCACGACGATACTTAATTGAAAACAATAACCAAGCACACAGACTTATCCAGGAAGTTAGGACTCTTGGAAAAAAGACACTGTTTCCCCCAATCATTTTTTTTTTTCCTTCATAGAATACTGTTGTTGTTATTCTTTGTTTAGTTTTGTTTTATGATGGTCTTTCTACCTTATTCTGCACATAAATCTTGGATGAATCTAACTTAGATTTATCACCCACCAGGCATCTAACTCAATTATCTGGTCCCAGCTGCTGTATTAGGTATACAGTACTTCTGTAACACTTCACGTCTTCAAGGGAAGTGTTTGATTTATCTAAAGTACTAACTAGGCTGTGTATTATAACCTGCACTAAGCTTACGTTGTTGTTAAAATTTCCTAACATCACTTTAGAAGAAAAACTACAAGTCTTTCTTATGACTCTACATATATTATCTTACAGAAAGACTAGGCATTCTTATTAACATGTTAATAAATATGCTAAAGTTATTAGAGAAATGTTAATTATAAGCAAAACAACAAAAATGTTTAATAATAACTCTTTTTTAACATAATTAACTTTGTTAAATAAATACCTGCTGAAGTATTTTTTACTTTCTTTATTCTGAACACAATAGTTACTTCATTTTAGCTTTATTTCACTTTTTCCTACTACCCTCTATGTGTTAATTATTTAATAGTTAGATGCTAAGAGACCTAGAGAGAAATGAAAAGGTTATCAAATAAGTGTTAACAGGCAATTAAGAATTTCTATAAATGGCTTATTGTCCCTCGCAATTCATACCCATATTTTACCGTTGCCAAGAACTATTGTCATGAGATCAAAAATCACTATGACCCTCAACGTTCACAGGAATCCGAACACTTACAAAATACATTACACATTTCTCTAAAGGTGAACATTTTTCACCATGTATGTGTGCCCTTGCAGTGTCTTTTAGTTGCCTGCATAAAAAAAAAACAGAAGTATTTCTGATTAGAAACTTCTCCAGTGGTATTAACCAATTAAGTATACATTGCTGGACTGAGACAGAATTGTTACTGGGTCTTTGTCCTTGCTCCATTTTAAGGCAATCTCTCTGTATGCCATTGGTAATAGCAATTGAATACATTTTTGCTGCCCCGTTGTCAATAAAACGATTCTATTCTGTGAAGAATACAATAGGCTACTTATCAAATACCTTTAGGTCTTTTGTAGAAGACATGCAGGGAATTAGCACCTGTAGAGACAAATGAAGTTTTCTCTCTCCTAATCTTTACATGCATTAATTACAAACCTCAACATTCCATTTTCATTTTTATTTTTCCATGAAATAGAAACTTCCATGAATCAATGCATTTCTGCTAAGTACTACATCAGCGTGAACCAACCGCAAGACCCATTGTCACTTTGCATCTCTTCAGGGTGAAGCCACCATACGGCATATACATGACTTGTTATCTTATGATGTTTTCAGTCTTTATACTCTGCTTGGAGTATTTATTAGCACCTCCAATTTTATTTTTATTAAATACTGTTTGCTTTCTCCTATTTACACAGACAGTTGAAGTATCTGCACATTTTGGTTGTATGAATCACTATATGATTCTCTCTGTGTGTCCCAATGGGATTATTATACATGCTCACACATCAAAGTGCACATATGTACACAACGCAACAACATCCGCATGAACACGGTGGTGAAATATAACCACCAAACATCTTTGTTAAAACAAGGTCCTGCCATGACATTCGTTTAACACTTAATTTGATTCATTTTGTCAAAATTCTCAATTTCCCTAGGTGATTAATAGTGCATGTTCAATCTCAGATGGAAAAATGATTGATGTTTAACGTCAAAAATAGTTGCGCACAGACCTTTCCACATGTCACAGGCTGTGACTGTGATGTGAAACTATAGTGCTCTAACAGGGAGGAAAATGTGTCTCTTTGATTAAAGCCCCCCCCCCCCGTTTAAATGCAGGGCACTGAGCACTAGTAAGGGGAGACAAGTTGTCACCATCAAACAGGTTCTGATAATAAACTTTCAGGCATGAAGGGTGAAAGTGTTCTGTAACCTTAATTCATGTCATTGTTTTAAGAGCTTATGTTCACAGCATTCATGGAAAATGACTAAGGGTGCTAATATACAAACTACATAAATTAAACAGCGGCAAGAGGTACTTGCCTTCTTGACAGTGCTGAAAGGATATTAGGTAAAGGTGTGATGCTTTGGAACTAACTCAAGTGACCTTTTCAGGTGCGTAAATTCCAAGCCCGCCTATTGTAATTATACTTGATGGGTGAACAGATATTACACATGCAGGAATTGAATGCAAATAAAGTCAATGTAGATTTTATACAAAAATGTTCTAGTCTCGGCAGCCTATAATTTGCAGAAACAACAGTTAAACTTCCAGAATAAGACCCTTTAAAGAGGAACAAATTGTTGGGAGAAGCAGGACAAGAAATGACATAAGAGAATCATGCTTGTCAGTTTGTTGGAAAACAAAATCATTATAGGTAGCACAATACATACAAAACAGAAAATGTTCACCAAAGGCACAATGGTAATTCCATTATCTTATATCACCATAACGCATTGCAATTTAAGCATTCACTTGTTTTGTTTCAGGTAAATTATACTTTTTCCTACGTGGAGCTTTTGACCCGGTGGGGTTAGCACTCCCTTTACTATCTGGGTAGATGTTCTGAAGTTCCCCTTGCTGGTAGGTCTCACTTTAATTTCTGATTTTTCTAAGGAGCTAGAGATCAAAGATGTTTGCTTAGCACATTGTCCATATAAGAGGAAGAGAAATAACAAAGATGACACTATATCACTTGACTTTAAAATAATCCTAGTTGGCAGCTATTACTAGCTCTGTTTAACAGGGGAGAACCAACAGCAAACACAAACATCGTAAAATAAAATCGTAAGGCTCCTTCCACCTCCTAACAAGATTTGCAGGCCTATGAGTGCCCAGCTAAACTGAAATAGCAGGTCATTCTAGTTCTTAAGCTTTAGGGAAGATTACTGAGGATAATGATAATTATAACTAACATTATTTCTAGGTTTGGGAAAGCATAGTGAGAGTAAAGCACGTTGTGAAGAATACCTTCCAACACAGAAGTGATGGTGTCCTCATTTTTCATGTGAGATCTGGAGGCTTAGAGAGGCTGTCCCGGCAGTAACACTGCACGATTGCAACACTGAGAAGACTGCCCCAGAGCCTGCACTCTGTTCGAAGATAAACGGATGAATATTTTAAAAATTAAGAGTTTGTCTGAGCGCTTACTGATTTGAATTGAGCAACACCAAACTGGAAGTGGTTAGGAGCATGACACAGGCAGGAGCCATAAGACCTATATAAAGAAAGTGTAGAAGCAAAGCAAAGAAATTATTTGGAGCAGTCATAGCTCAAAGCCTAGCTGGCTGTTCGTAATTGGTGTCCATGGGTTTCAATTTTATAACCTTGAAGTTTTGACTGAATAAATGGTAACCCTGAAATAGAAATCTTCTTATGTATTCAAACACATTATTATTGCATATGAAAGAGTCCCATTGATTGGAAACTCCAGGGATCAGACATCTAGACATGTTGAAAATCAGGAAATAGAAGTTACTTTTGTTATAGGCATCTTAAGACGTCTGAAAAATGACTAAAACAAATAATGTCACATTTCTGTGATACTACCATTGGAACATACATTGCACCATTAATACGTAGAATATGATTATCTCAAAGATGGGAAAAACAGGATAGAAATTTTAAAACTCACCGCATTTTAGGACTTCACGGAAACTCACAATTAATCTTTTAATTTCTCATAAAATATAAGCCTTTTCTTCTTTAAAGAAATTATCAGCCTTTTGTGCAATGTAATCCAATGGAATGTCCGTTCATTCTGAAATATGCAGGTGTGTCTCACTGGGGGATATGCTTGTTCTCCATTTTTGCACACTCTACCCAAACACAATTTGCGTGTATCATTTCTATTCGAACACGGTAATAAGGAATATTATTCCTTATTACCATATGGTAATGGTGTGTGTAAAACAGAACTCGTGTGTACATATGTAATAATAATTCCTTAAAAAGTACTCTTCTTTGAAGATTCCTAAAAAAAAGTCAGATTATAGAAAACTATAATTCACTCAATATTATTCTAGAAAGCATAGCAAAAATGCTAAATATTTTAAATTGTGCATTAGAAAAACTTTTGGGGGATCAACTATCCACTTCATGGTAAATTCTTCCTTATGCAGTTGAATAATTACACATTTAATTTTATATCTCAGGAAAAATTCAAAATTCTTTATATTTTGATTCTGTTAACCTGCTGTTTGCTTTTACTAGGAAAAATTAAAACTAGCAGTAGACTATAGCTTTATGAGGATTGGCAAGCTGATCTCAATTTGTGTAGCAAGCAATTGACAAATATGGTATCTAATATAAAGATAAGCAAAAGATGGATATTCATTGTATGCCTTACTGATTAAACAGGTTCTTGAATCAGTTGACATTACAGCCTGGTTATTCATAGGCAAAATATAATTGCAAAAGTTATGCTACCACATTTTTTGACATCACCAACCTGAAGCTACTGACAAAATGAATTATTTCAAACAGGAATATGACACTTGTAGAAGGGACCGGCCAATTCTCTCAGCTCCAGTGCCACGTTATCAGAAAGAGTGCAAGTCATTAGCTCTCAGGATGAGCACTTTGTGGTGGCCAATGATCCTACCATTTTAGATTTGATCACTCAAACACTTCAACTTCTTAGAAGGAGTATAGCATGTGGTAAATTACAAATGTGTGTGTGTGTGTGTGTGTGTGTGTGTGTGTGTGTGTGTGTAAATATATGCTGGCATTACTTAGAGTTATTTCACTTCTCATACGTTCTGAACTTTAATACATTAATCTCCTCAGTTCGTATTAACTTATATTATTAAAATGCCCCACATAATTTACACGAAGTCTAATTGGGATGATTTTCTAGTATTTAGCCGACAACGTCCTCTAGAAGGGACCACTTGAAATGATATACTCAGCATAAGATCTTACCGTATAAATATTCAGAAATTGTAGTTGAGAATAATAATGTCATCAACATGAGTCACATTATTTTATTTAAACTTCCAAACATTTTGGTATGATACATGCTTTAAAGGGTGAGTATTCAGAGTGAGATTACATTTTGGCTGACAGAGAAGGTGTAAATAGAGAAGATAGAGGTGGACAAGTAGAAAGTAAAGAGAATAAAAAGCCAAGTGCATATATATAAACAGAATAATAAAGATATCTCACTGAGACTGTAGAGCCAGACTAGATTATCCTAGTTTTAGGCAAATACAGAAAGAACAGAAGGAAGAGAGGTAGAGAAGGAGGGAAAGAAGGAAGGAGGTGATGAATGATATAGAGAATATCCAACTGTTATCTCTTACAATCTTTTCCATCTGAATTTAATTTTGTTAAATAGTTCAATATTCTGCCTTTGTCTCCTCTGGTCCCTAACCCTTAACTTATCCTGTACTAATTCTACTGCCTAAGTAGCTCTCAGACCACAAGAGTATGATTTAAAATAAGTGAAAGACCTTCCAGTTTCTGTATCAGCTTTCCCCAGTGTTTGCCCAGGTTCTTCTTGCATGGGGAGTCTGAGATCAGAGGGATTATTATCTATAAACTGAGCACAGCACTCAGGTAATGGGTCCTTGATGCCAAGCCAGGGTGGAGGAAAAAGGACTCACAATCTGGGGGGAATACAAAAATCAGGAGAGCATTACCAAGTCTGTAAAGCATAACAAGGTTAGAAGCCGAATTTGTATTGCTCTGCAACTGAATGGCTTCTTCCCTAGGCATCCTGCAGTAGCCACCAAATGCCAGCAACATTTTTGTTCTCCATGCAATCAGAGAAATCTTTTCAAAATGCAAATCTGAAGATGCCTCCCACATTAAAACAAAATATATTGAATGCATTTTCATTGCTTTTATGGTATGGACCAAATTCTTAATGGTGTCTAGGAGATGTTGCATGTGTATTACTTTTTTTTCTGCAACTCTTTTAACCTTGGTCTCTGTTAAAAACAAGTCTTTCTCTAGCACTAGCTCCTTCTTTCAATAGGAAATTTGCATATACTAGTCCAGCTCTTTGGAAAGCTTTTTTCCTACTTTCTTTACCGTAGTAACTCCTACAGCGGTTGTATGTTTTGTCTTAGTGTCTGGGGTGGTTAATTTTATGGTCAGCTTGACTGGACTGGTAAAACATTCTGGGTGTGTCTGTAAAGGTGTTTCTGGAAGAGAAGGATTTGAGTAGACTGTCTTAATTACAGCTTTATAATGTCTTGAATTCTGGTAGTTTGAATCTCAATTTTGTTCTTTTTTCAAAATTGTGTTGCATATTCTACTTCATTTGCTTTTCAAGGTTAATTATAGAATCACTTTTTCGGCATCTTAATAAAATGGGAGATTGACTGAGAATTTTTTAATTTATAAATCAGCTTGGAGAAAATGTGCATTTCACAATATTGGCCGTCTGATCCATTAACAAAGTTATCTCTTCTTGTATTTATATCCTATTGGATTTCTTTCATCAATGTTTTATAATGTTCAGAATACAAATTTTATATATACTTTGCTCTATTTATACCTGAGTATTTTATATTTTTGATGCTATTGTAAATGGAATTTTAAAACTTAAACATGTAATTGTTCATGAAATCCAATTAATATTTTTTTTGACCTGTGTCCTGAAACCTTGTTAAATTCATTTATTAGATCTAGAAGCCATTTTGTAGTCTCTTTGATATTTTGTACATAGATGCTTATGTTATCTTCAAATATAAACACATTTATTTCTTCTTTTTCAATCTGTATGCACTCCCCTCTCTTTCTTTTCCCTGTCTTATTTCCCTGGTTAGGGTCTCTGGGAAAATATTGAATAGGAGTGATAAGAACAATCATTATTGACTTGTTCCTGAACTTAGGAACAAAAAAGAAAATAAAAAGTATTATGCCAACTGTAGATGGTAGATTTTTAACTGCTTATTCTTAGAGTTTTAATATTAATAGATATTGAATTTTGTCCAGTGGTATTCCAGTATCCATTGAGATAATTATATGATTTTTTAATTAGCATTTTATGGATAAATCTCACTGACTGATTTTTGAATGTTGAACAAACCTTGCCTACCTGGAAAAATTCCCACTTAGTTACGATGTGTTATCTCTTCTATATATTACCTGGCACAATTTGCTAATAGTTAATTGAGGATGCTTACATCTATGTTCACAACAGATTGCTTTTTACATTCCTTTTGTGCAGTATCTCTGTCTGGTTTTGGTATAAGGTCAATGATGATCACTTAGAATAATATTCCCAATATATTTATGTTCAGGAACAGTTTGTGTAGAATTTCTTCCAACGTTAACAAATTCACCAGTGAAACTATGTGGGCTTGGAGTTTTTGTTTTTTGTTTTTCCTTGAAAATAGGTTTTATATTTAACTGCATATTTAACTATTTTAATAGCCACAGAAATATTCAAGTTACCTGTCTCTCTTTCAGTAAGACTTTGTAGTTTACGTCATTCAAGGAGTTTGATCTAAGTCATCACATTTATTGGTATAAAGTCATTCATGATATATCCTTACTATTATGTTAATGTCAGTAGGGTCTGTAGTGATGTTTCCTCTTTCATTCTTCATATTGATGATTTATTTCTTCTTTCTCTTTCTCTTGATCAATCTTGCTAAAAATGTATACATTTTCTCTTTTCAAAGAAATAGATTTTGTTTTCATTGATTTTATTTTTTATGTTTTAAATTTTATTTTCTAGTATCTTTATTATTTATTATTTTTGGTCATTCTTTCCATCTGTCTTTTTTTAAAAAATTTGCTTCTTTTTAGTTTCTTAAGATGCAGGCTTGGATAATAAATCCTATATATTTTTTCTAATATAAACATTTAATTCAATAAGATCCATTATATTACATTATAGCATCTAATACTATGGAAAAAGCTGCTTTAGCTGTTTATAAGAAATTGCAAAATATTGTTTTCCAATTTATTTAATTCAAAATATTATTTTTTTCAAATTTCCTGTTTGACATATGAGTTATTTTTAAGTTGCTTAATAGTCACATATTTGAGAACTTTTCCTAGCTATCTGTTATTCATTTCTAGTAAAATTTCATTGTAGTCAAATAAAACACTTTGTATGTTTTTAATTTTTTAAAACTTTTCACGGTTTTTTTGATGGAATAGAATATGTTCCATCTTGTTAAATTCTTCACGTGGATGTGAAAAGAATGTGTATTATCATCTATCGGTCTTTGACAAAGGAGCAAAGGCAATATGATGGAGAAATATATTTTCTCTTTTCAATGAATGTTGCTGGAACCACTGAAAATCCACATGAAATAAATAAATTTAGACATATACTTTACACCCTTCACAAAACTTGTCTCAAAATGAATCATAGAACTAACTGTAAAATGTAAACTACAAAAACATTAGAAGATAAAATAAGGGAAAATCTAGGAGAATTTTGGTATGGCAATTACTTTTTAGTTGCACCACCAGAGGCATGACCCATGAAAGAAATAATTGACACACTGGAAATCATTAAAATTAAAAGCTTCTGCTCTGAAAAAGACAAAGTAAAGAGAATGGGAAGATAGGAACAGACTAGGAGAAAATCTTTGCAAAACATCTATCTGAAAAAGACCTGTTATCCAACATATACAAAAACTCTTCAAACTTAACAAAAGGAAACAAACAGCTTGATTAAAAATGGGCAAAAGAACTGAATAGAAAGATAACTTACCAAAGAATATACAGAGATGGTAAACAAACATATGAAAAGATTCTCAATATCATATGACATTAGGGAGTTGCAAATTATAACAAAAATGAGATACTACTGTATACCTAATAGAATGGCCTAATCCAAATCACTGTCAATAGCAAATGATGGGGAGGATGCAGGGCAACAGAAACTCTCACTCATTGCTGGTGGGAAAGCAAAATAGTATAGCCACTTTGGACGTCAGTTTGGCAGTGTTTTACAAAACTGAAGATATTCTTCTGATATGAGGCAGCGATCGTGCTCCTTGGTATTTGCTCAAATAAATTGAATATTTATGTCTACAAAAAAACTGCACATGGATGTTTATAGTAGCTTTATTCATAAATGCCAAAATATGGAAGCAACCATGATGTCCTTGAGCAAGTGAATAGATAACTGTGGTACATCCAGATAATGAAATATTATACAGCTACCAAGCCATGAAAAGACATAGGGGAATCTTCAGTGAGTATTACTAAGTGAAGGAAGCTAATCTGAGAAGGCTACATTCTGTATGATTCCAACCGTATGACATTCTGGAAAAGACAAAACTAAGGAGACAGTAAAATGATCAGTGGTTGCCAGGGGCTGGGAGGAGAGAGGGATGAACAGGGGAGCACAGAAGATTTTAAGGGCAGTGAAATTATTCTGTATGATAATATAATGGTGGACATGTCTTATGCATTTTTCAGAATCCATAGCATGTACAACCCCAAGAGTGAACCCGAAGGTAAGCTATGGACCTTGAGTGATAAAGGTGTGTCAATGTAGGTTTATCAGTTGTAACAAATGGACCACTTTAGTGTGAGATATTGCTAGTGGGGAAGGCTGTGTATGTGCGGGAACAGGGACTATATGGAAATTCTGTATTTTATCCTATTCAACTGTGCTGTGAATCTAAAACTAGTCTATTCAAAAAAGTGTTGATTCTGCTGTTGTTGGTTGGAATTTTCTATACATAGTGTCTGTTTAGCTTTTCCAGTGTTTCTGCCTGTCCTTATATGGGCTAAATTTTGCCGTGTAAATGTGGCGTGCTTTGTGCAGTAGGTTTCTGCCCCTCTGTCTGCACTAGGATATCTCTCATACAATTAATCTGGGATACTAGGTTCAAGAGTTTCCTTTTCCTGTGTTTTTGTTTTTTCTCTCAGATCCTTTTTCCAGCAACATACATGTCCCTCCCTGTTAGCTTAAGACTTGAGAGGATCATTTGAACAGGAGAGGAGGATGGGGCTTTGCTCTTTTCCTGTCAAGGCAGACAATCCCTGCCCACTCTTATGATTCTGAGAGATAATCACAATGATCTCTCTGGTCTTGTTTTATCCACAGTCTTTCTCATTTGCATCCAGTAAGAAGTCTGTAGTATAGAGTGTGCAGGAAGATGCACTCTCCTTTTCTTTAATATTTTCAAATCACTTTCTTTATATATATTTTATTTTTTTGATTTTTCTCATCTGCATCTTTTATGTTCCTTATTATACTTTTAGTCAAATCAATTATCCTTTGGGTAACTTGAATTTAGTATTCATTTCTGGGAAAATTATATTTTTTATTCTATTTATTTCCTGGGTTTTCTCATTTAATATTTGAAATGTTTCTTAGTTTATGCTACATTTTCTGAGATCTTGCATTTGTGGTATGGTTTCTTTTTATCACATCTGCAATTACCTTTGTAATTATTTCTAATGAATAATGAAATTTCATGTTACATTTTCTGTTTGCTGCTGATTTCTCCAGTTGGCTCTTGTCTGATATAAAGTTTTCCCAGGTTTCGTTGCTCCTTTTGTTTTTATTGTTCTTTTGTTTTATTTTCTTTTAGTATATATATCTAAATATTATTTATATTACATTAAATTTATTATCTGTATTTGCATGTTATTTTTCTTATTAAGTTTTAATGTCTTGAAATTCTTTAAACTAGTGATTACCAGGAGGGAGAGTCTTGTGAGTAACATGAGAGAGGGGAAAGAAGATTGGAATTCTGGTTTTCTTTTTGTTTTCTTGATTCAGTGGTTCATTGTTCTGTTGCTAGGGTATAGAGCAGTTACTTTATTATATGATCCCTTTGGGTTATGCGTGTGAAGGTCTGTTTTTTAATTATTATTCATATACCTATATATACACATATATATGTGTATGTTTATAAAGTCTATATTATATATTCTTAGATTTCATATTATTAAATCGAGCCTATCAATCACTTTGCTTTTTATGTCCTTCACTACGGGATACTGCTTTTAATAGATATTGCTTTCCAAAATGCTTTGCCTGCCTTCCCCAAATGTGGAACCTTTGCAAAACTGCTATTGCTTATGCTCTGCACATTCTAAGATCTCACTTTTTTTCATTTGCTTGCTCTGATTAGCCAGTTTTCCATCTACTTCTAAATTGTTCTATTTTGGGGTGAGCTCTATCCTTGTCGTTATCTGGGTTTTTCTACTACCAGGATCCCCTTGTCCTCTTTACTCTGCATTCTACCCAAAACCCAGCAGTGGTGTATGGTCAGATTCAATTCTTCTGGTCTTGCTTATATCATTACCCACTTGACTGTATAAATCTTCTCCTTATTCTAAATTTCAGGTGATTTCTATTTGTTCTCATTAGTTTTCTATATGGCTCTAGATAAGGAATAGAGTGCTTTTGATATAGGTGGCTGCCATTAACACAAAACTGGAAACCCTCAATGTACCATCTATAACTTATTTGGGCTCTTTAAAGTTTTTTATATATGTTTGTATAAATAGTTAAAAGATGTTTACTCTAAATTAAGACTTCCCCCAAATTTATGAATATCAGTAACCTTCATGATTCTGTCTTTGCTGCTGTTATTTTTTCATGTGGAATGCTTTAAATTCTGTCACTATTATGAAAATGTTTTGAATCAATTTTAAGGTTATGTTCAAATTCTACCTTCATTACAAAAACTCCCCTAATCCCTCTAATGTTATTAAGCAGGATATGTGTAATTGGTTTTCTTGCCGGTTTTATTTATCACAGTAGATTATAGGCTCTTCATTGAGCATGTTTTTAACTTTTCTACAACTAGCTTTTATTGCACACAGAATAGATGCCCAAAACTTAATAAGTGAATGAATGAACGCTATATGTTTTGTAAAAACTCTTCAAAATTGAATCATAGGGCTTCCCTGGTGGCGCAGTGGTTGAGAATCCGCCTGCCGATGCAGGGGACACGGGTTCGTGCCCCGGTCCGGGAAGATCCCACATGCCGCGGAGCAGCTGGGCCCGTGAGCCATGGCCTCTGAGCCTGCACGTCCGGAGCCTGCGCTCCGCAACGGGAGAGGCCACAACAGTGAGAGGCCCGCATACCGAAAAAAAAAAAAATTGAACCATAGATTTGTTTTTAAAGATATTAAAAACATTAAAAACGGAAGAATTATAAAAAGGATAAAAATTCGTTAAAATGCCTCAAAAAATTGCTTATTTATGGCACTCCTGATTCATATCACCATTTCATTTTCCTTTGTTTAATTGAAACTAAACTTCCTTTAAAGGAAATATTATCCCAAAAGGCCGTGGGCTAGTCAATCTGGACACAACCCAGTGGAATCAGTATTAGCATGGAAAACTCAAGGCAAATGCCATTTCCTATCAAATGCAGCATCAAAATGAAAAGTGCCGCCAAAGACCTCAAAAGACACCCACAAAGTTGAAGTCATTGGCAAACTTTCCCTTCGGTTCTAACAAGTTTGAGAATAAGCTTTCTCGTTAGTCTATCTTGGTACATTGGGAAGATGATGTTTTGCCAGATAGAAAATAAGAGTAGACAATGCACGTTATCATTGAGATAGCAAGATAGATCTATTATAGTTGTTGACAGCAGTGTAATGATGAAGTTACCCTACTATCTGCACCATGGGTAATACAAAGCAAGGAGAATAAATGGTTTAATGCCACTTATTCCCACCTAATTTTCCAAGAAAAAAATTCTCCTATTCTCCAAATACCTTAACTCAAGGAAAAAAACATTTTTTAAGAAACAAACAAATGAATGAGTGAATATACTGTGTCCAATGATCTATTATTGTCAATAATTCTGTTTCTTAAGTTTTGTCAGAAGTAGGATGTACTTTAAGTATTTGAAACAGTTTAGATTACTTCATCCCAGCATGATGCATTTGCTCTGTTAATTTCTAGCCATTTTAATTGAGGCTAATAACTTCAAGATGTGTTCCAATGTGTCCTTTACTAGCTTACCGTTTTCCTAGCTAATCCATATTGTTATTGTTTTTGCATTCCAATGCGATCCATTTTTATCACTTGGCTAAGCAAACATAGCTGGGTGAAAATAATGAAGTTTCTACATTTATGGATAAACTTAGCTGTAATGCTGTTCTGTAGTTCACACTCGAGGACAGAGAGAAGCCATATAACAATTCTATCCACCAATCCAGTGTCACAAAAGATATGAATGTTATACTGAAATAGCAGGAACTATTCCACACTGCTAAATTTCTTTGCTTTTATTATTAAATGCAAACTAATGTTAGATGAGGAGATAAGTAAGTGTAATACAGTCATTCCATCTTTCCTAAATTTAATTTATTCTATCTTTAAAAAATAATAAATTGGCTTTGTTATCAATTTAGAAGATATAGTTTGAATGGTTACAGGGAATTATCATATTGAAATGCATGGTACCTGTTAATTGTTGTCTGAATTTAGTTTCCCACTAGTAAAAATTTTTTATGTAACAAACCATTACATATAAAGTCTAAATTTTACTTTCTATATCTAGAGTTCTGATTCAGTTTAATCCCATAATCATGGGGGGTTTTTTGTTTTTGTTTTAAATGTTATTGTACTTTGACTACTGAAAAACATTTGAATGCAAAACCTCAAATCCTCTGAGTCTATGATTATAACATTATGGCCTCTTTATTCTAGACTTTACATAGCAAAAGGCCCAAGGTAAAATTTCAAAACTTATTTTTGCCAGTTAAATATTGCCAGCCATTACACATAGCAGAAACAAGGTACAGGTGTCATGATTTTTACCCTTTGCTGTAAATTAAACGTTGTTTCACCCCATGGAGTTCCCAGCCTGAAGTTTCTAACACTGTAAGCAATTAAGTTTGCATGCTCATTTAATACTGGCACCTGGCAACTTGATAATTTGCACGTACACAAAGCTTAGGCTTCCATTCACAATCTCCTTGAACGAATAATTCTGCAATAACCAAAAGATCAGAATTGATTTGATATCCTTACAAAAACTCAGGCCTACAATGTGTTCGCTGCTTGCTTGTCAATTCGCAGTTGTTAGAACTGTTATCTATTACGTAAAAACACTACAAAAGTCTCCTGCCAGGGAAATTCTTTTGGGGAGCACCCAAAAGATTCAGGAACAATAATTGTTTCACTTTGCATAATTCCTGAGCTTTTTTTTCATTTTCTTCTTTTGAACTATGTGGATCTGGGCAGCCAAATTGCCATACCTTTGGAAAAAGCATTCTTTGCTTACAAATGTATTAATACATAGAAAAATAAAACTCACAAACAGCCAAGCTAGCAAAAATAATGAACACTCATCCAGTACTTTTTAAAACTCTAATCAGTTAAAAGAACTTAATGCCTCCTTGATGTTTTTACCCTCCCTTTCCAATACTTTTTTTTTTTTTTTTTTTTTTTTTTTTTTGCGGTACGCAGGCCTCTCACTGTTGTGGCCTCTCCCGTTGCGGAGCACAGCCTCCGGACATGCAGGCTCAGCAGCCACGGCTCACGGACCCAACTGCTCCACGACATGTGAGATCTTCCTGGACCGGGGCACGAACCCGCGTCCCCTGCATCGGCAGGTGGACTCTCAATCACTGCGCCACCAGGGAAGCCCTCCAATACTTTTTAAAATACTGTTTTACAGACTTTAACCAATCTCTTCCTAACCAACATTTGTATGTTGTCAAATTTGATAGCTATAACAAGAATTATGATGTCATACTTTAAAAATAAAAGTGTGTCTCTTTTAGTCATATGCATTTTGCTAACTTGCATATGACTCTTTAAATTTTGTACTCTAGTCTCCTTCATTAAATTTTGCCTTTTTCAGTCCTCACTTTTTTTTGGACAGCTTCATTTTGAACCATTAAAAGTAAATCTTAAAGATTACCTCCAAATAATGTCTCCTGTCATTCATAACTTTAATAATTGTCTAGAAAGAAAAAGTAAAGCGATTGTCAAGAGAAAAAAATGATGGTGAATTCAGTGAAGAATGAATTTAATTAAACTTCCAGTTTAAATGTAATGGCTCTGAAAGCAATAAATGTCTTTTAAATATTTGAAAGTAAATAAATAGAAGCTTCAGGTAAGAGATAATAATAAAGTACTGTATAAATATATATTTATGAGACAAGTATGCTTTTTATTAATAATATCAATTCAGTCTGCATATGAAATTAAACTTTATTTTAAAAATGACATTAACCTACAGTCTTGTTCAATGTTGTAAAACACTGAATGGACAGATAACCAAAAGGAGTATTAAAGCAAAAGTTGCACTGGACAAAGTGAAACAGGTAAGGAAGACTTTATTCAAAGCTATTGCAATAGGGGAGAGAGAATTTCCCAGAAGAACTCCATTTCAGCTCAATTCAGCTGAAACACAGGCTGGATAGTTTTTAGGAGATAGAGTGGAGGTGAGGGTATCATAGGCTATCTGTGTTTGCTAACTGGTGTCCATCAAAGTTAGCTCTTACCCTCCCACAGAGACTGGGAGATAGAGGTGCTGTCTTTCTGGCTCCTAGGTACTTGAGAGAGACAGTTTGAATTGTAAAACAGGAGAGAGGCTTTAAAAAACATTTACATTTCAGGAGAAAATATGATGCAACTGACAAGGGATTAATTTCCAAAATATACAAACAGCTCATACAACTCAATAACAAAACAAAACAAAAAAAAACAATGAGCAGAAGACCTAAACAGGCATTTCTCCAAAGAAGACATACAAATGGTCAACTGGCACATGAAAAGATGCTCAACATCATTAATTATTAAAGAAATACAAATCAAAACTACAATGAGCTATCACCTCACACCAGTCAGAATGGCCATCATTAAAAAGTCTACAAATAATAAATCCTGGAGAGGGTGTGGAGAAAAGGGAACCAACCCTCCTACAGTATTGGTTGGAAAGTAAATTGTTGCAGCCGCTATGGAAAACGGTATGGAGGTTCCTTAAAAAACTAGTTGCCATATAATCCAGCAATCCCACTCTTGGGCATATATCTGGAGAAAACTCTAAATCAGAAAGTTACATGTACCCCAATCTTCATAGCAGCACTATTTACAATAGCCAAGGCATGGAAGAAACCTAAATATCCATTGACTGATGAATGAATAAATAAGATGTGATATACAATGGAATACTACTCAGCCATAATAAAGAATGAAATAATGCCATTTGCAGTGACATGGATGGACCTAGAGATTATCATACTAAGTGAAGTAAGTCAGACAGAGAAAGACAAATATCATAATCGCTTATATGTGGAACATAAAAAAATGATACAAATAAACTTATATACAAAACAGAGACTCACAGACATAGAAAACAAATTTATGATTACCAAAGGGGAAATGGGCGGGGGAAGGGATAAATAAGGAGTTTGGGATTAGCAGATACAAACTACTATATATAAAATAGATAAACAACAAGGTCTTGCTATACAGCACAGGGAACTATATTCAATATCTTGTGATAAACCATAATGGAAAAGAATATGAAAAATAATATATATATACACACACACGTATAACTGAATCACTTTGCTGTACACCAGAAACTAACACAACATTGTAAATCAACTATATGTCAAATAAATAAAGCATAACAGGGCTTCCCTGGTGGCGCAGTGGTTGAGAGTCCACCTGCCGATTCAGGGGACACGGGTTCGTGCCCCGGTCCGGGAGGATCCCACATGCCGCGGGGCGGCTGGGCCCGTGAGCCATGGTCGCCAAGCCTGTGCGTCTGGAGCCTGTGCTCCACAAAGGGAGAGGCCACGGCGGTGAGAGGCCCGCGTACCGGAAAAAAAAAAAAAAAATTTAAAAAAATAAATAAATAAAGCATAACAATATTTACATTTCAAAGAGGGAGAGAAAGAATTACAATGATAAGTTTTCTAAAGTAAATACTCTAAGAATAGGCAGATCAGAGTCTAGAGTCAGGAAGAAGCCTGTCTAAAGTTTGGTGAAGCTGAGGGGCACTTTAAGGTCCTCTTGCTCATTAAGACTGGTCATGGCCATGTATACACTACCAAATGCAAAATAGATAGCTAGTGGGAAGCAGCCGCATGGCACAGGGAGATCAGCTCGGTGCTTTGTGACCACCTAGAGGGGTGGGATAGGGACGGTGGGAGGGAGATGCAAGAGGGAGGAGATATGGGAACATATGTATATGTATAGCTGATTCACTTTGTTATACAGCAGAAACTCAAACACCATTGTAAAGCAATTATACTCCAATAAAGATGTAAAGAAAGAAAAAAAAAAGACTGGTCATGGCTAAGAGAAGCATGTACCCCATTTTGCTCATTTTTTTAGTGTACTCATTGATCTGATTAGAGTATATTAGTGGCAGAGAGCGCTAGGGACTTTGGGGTCTCACTGGGAGACCATGGCTGCCTCTGAAAAATCCCTTTCCAGCTCCCCTTCTACCTAACCACAGTGTGCTTCAGATTCTCTTTCTCTTTAGCTATCTCCAATTGGCTGTAAGGCAGTGCCAGTACCTCTGTATTCAGATACAATTCTTGTTCTCAAGATCTAGATAAGTTTAACTTCTGTTTAATGTGATTTCTTGAATACTGGACGTCTTTCAGGAAATAACAAATATTGTTCTTCCAGTTTGTAACACAGCTCAATTATCAATATAAGCAAGAAATGATGAGGAGAGGGACTTTCCTGGCAGTCCAGTGGGTAAGACTCCGCACTCCCAATGCGGGGGGCCTGTCCGCACTCCCAAAGCAGGGGGCCTAGGTTTGATTCCTGGTCGGAACTAGATGCCACATGTATGCCACAACTAAGACCTGCTGCAGCTAAAATAAACAAACAAACAAATAAGTAAATAAATATATTTTTTTAATGATGAGGATAATACAAAGAGAGGCCAATTTGTACTTTTGAGGAACTTAATGCTTGGTGTGAGAACTCGTATAGTAGAGTAGTATAAACACATATGAAGTTATATAGATAAAATATTTTAAAGAGCTGAATATAAAAATATACAGAACTTGTTTTATATCAAAAATTAGTGGGGATTTATTTTTATTTTTAGTATTATAATATCTACTGCAGACTAAGAAATTGGTAAGCTGTCACATGCCTACAATAGCTTAATTTTTTGTTTCAAAAAACCAAGAGGAAAAACTTAGTAGAACAATGGCTGGGAACTGGGCTTCTCGGACAAAATTCACAACACAAACGATTTAGCAAAAGTTTTAGGCTTCCACAAAGTTGTTTGCTGGAGTCAGATAGTCAATGACAGATTGGTTGAGTCTCAGACTAGCTGCACACAGAAAGATCTAATCAAGATGAGAAAAGCAGTGGGATAGAGACTCAAGCCACTGCATTTCCTCAAATCACTGGAAATTAAATTATTCCCAGCTGTATCTCTGTAGATATCTCAGTAAAAGATAAAACATGTTTCTCCTTAAATAAATGACACCTCCTATGATTGTCTAGACCATTTTAAACCATTGAAGGGTCTCAAAAAACAAAAAAAAGTTAAGGTTAACCTTCAAAATAGTCAAGTTTTATGCTTCTGACCCAAACTATATAAGACATTGTGAACATCTGCTGTACATAGTATACTGAGGGATTAAGCTAAGTATGTGTTCCTCACCATTCATGTCTTACATATCATGTGTATAGTATATAGTATAGCATCATGTATACATATATGTTTGTGTTGTATACATAATGTAGAACTGTACTTCCAAATTTTGCATACGTATTCTATGTTTGGTAGCCGTCTAATTTTTATTCGAACATAGTAAAATTTTGATCTTCATTGAGAGTGATATAACTTGTTTTTGCTGACTAGTGTGTCTGCTTTGTGTTTTACACAGACTAAAAGTCAAGGAGAAGAAAGCTGCTAGATGGAAGCTGAATGCTTTCAGCCTCACGGGCACCAGAGAAACATGATTTAAATCTCTCCAGATACTGCTATTGTGCACTCCTGCTCTTATGTTTATTATTTAGCAAGCAAGGGTACTTATTACCTAAGAGATACTTTATACCTGGTCATAACTAGTGAGAGCTAATTCAGTTATCTCCATCCTAAGAATTAATATCTTCATTTTTTAGGTTGAAAATTATCCAAAATTATTTTGCTAAAATTAGTTCAAATTTTGTTGTTGTTGTTTGTTTGTTTTTAAATTGGCAGTCAAACTAATTCAGACTTTTTATCATTTTTAGGGACATTCTTCTTTCTTTTGAATATAGTCAAATATTTTCATTATTTTGATTACCAGATAGTTTATTTCTTTTGAAAATAATCAGATGTTTTAGTAAATAAATAGCTCTAAGGTACGTTGCTGTATCAGGGATGGTAGGGTGGAGTGTGATATAGACGAGGGTAAGAATTCAACAGTGCACGATTCCTTCTCCTTGTTCCAGAAAATTCTAGTTTACTAAATTTGTCTTATATGTCCACAATATCCTGTGTTTGCATATTAGATTGAGTTAAAGATGTAGTGTTGATAACCGAGCCCTTACATCAGTGTAACAAAATCTGAAGTAATCATATTAGACTAAGAAAATTAGGAGTTAGGTTAACTACTTTTCAATGTTTTAACCAAATATAATAGCCATACATTTCATTTGATATAAAAAATTGTTATTTTAAAGATGGGTTAATATAAAACCATGATTGACTCAAGATAACAAAAATGAGGTATTCTCCACAAAATATGGGTATAAAAAATGACATGGAAGCATATCAAATTTAATGGAAATTTAGCAGTAAAATATATATAAACAGTAAATTTTTTGTTGCATATCAAAGAATCTCCTTCTAGTTTTAAAAATATTAACCAATTGTTTGAAATACTGTAAAGCCCAGAATCTTGATGAGTATTTTTACTTAACAGAATTGTGATGAAAACCAATTTTCGTGCTCACAAACTCGGTAACATTTTAACAGAATCTGATTAATATAGCTCTTTACTGAGCTCTGTTTTCAAAATACTGGGAAAAAAATCACATACATTTTAGATTTTTGTTTGTTTCTCTGAAGGCTAGAAATGACACACATGCAGACAATGTAACTGAGAAAGATGTTAGAATGGGAAAGACAAGACACAGGGTAATAGGAAAAGGGCTTTTGTACCCATGATAGATCAACTAATGAAATACGTTACTTGAAAATCTTGCTGAGAACTGATACAACTTTTTTTGTGTGTGTGATTTTTGAGAGCAGTTTTCTTTGACAGAACATCTTCCATTGTTATGATTCAGCATCCTTTTCTAATGCATTGCTGTGCTGGCCTTGTACGGTACTCTGAGACATTCAAATAATTCATTATTGAGAAGATACTCTATGGAATTAAAACCATTTTGCCTAAAAAATAAACCTCTGAAACAAACTAGCATCTACAAACAACCCCATTTAATACACAAAAAAGTGGTGAGAGAGAAATTGGGAAATTTGCAGGACATAAGATCACAATATTTCTCAGCTATTAAAAAGAATGAAATAATGCCATTTGCAGCAAAATGGACGGACCTAGAGACTGTCATACTGAATGAAGTAAGTCAGGAAGAGAAAGACAAATATTGTACGATACCACTTATATGCAGAATCTATTTAAAAATGATACAAATGAACTTCTTTACAAAACAGAAACAGACTCACAGACTTAGAGAACAAACTTATGGCTACCAGGAGGGAGGGATGGGGGACGGATTAAATAAAAAGAGTTATTGTAACTCATAACTGATACTATACCCCGAATCCTGAGTGATAATTTTCCGCATACTTTTAAGCGATGGTCAGTCAGATATGGCCACAAAAGAGATGGTGGAAAGGCTCAGGAGAACCAAGTTTATTATATTCCCAGATCCTAGAGATGGGAGGCATGCACCTGCAGGGCCATATAGGAAAGATACCAGGGTAGTCAAGTAGCAGAGGACAGTAGGAGGGGGAGCCCTTATTGGGGTTTCCTAGGGGAAAGCGGGGCACCGTAAATGGTGAGGATTAGCTAGCTGGAATAATTTTGGTGGCTCTAAGCTATAGGGTTGGTCCCTAGTTGCCTGGTACCTGACCCAGGCTGATAAAGGCAGAGGAATATTGTCTCTGGGGCGTGGGTGTGGAGGTGATCTGGCTCTAGACTGGTTAGTTTGCATATTAAAGACGTGCTCTGGCTGGGCTTTTTAAGAATCTGTAAGAATTGGCTAATCCCAAGAGATGGAGGGAGACTCTTTCCAGCAAGAAAATTTCTTTTTTAAGATGTCAAAATGGTATAATATACAGAGAATTAAAAAATATATAGACAGTACAAATAATAATGATAACAACACCTACATATTTAGGTTCATCTGTCTTATATTTCAGTCTTCCAACTCATCTCACCATTAATTAGCATCAGGGTATTGAGTAGAGTTCCCTGTGTATACAGTAGGTCTTTGTTGGTTACCTCTCTTATATATAGTAGTATGTGTATGTTCATCCCATCTGAATCACTTTGCTGTACACCTGAAACTTACACAACATTGTAAATCAACTATACTCCAATAAAAATTTAAAACAGACAAACAAAAAAAGTGGTCCTACTTTCAGAGGACTGTGGTCTTACCTGAAAGAGAGAACAGATATAATTAAAAACACATACTTTCTCAAATTATGATTGCATTAGTCTTAGAAAGTATACTCCATCGTCCCGTTTTAATACTCCTATGATGAAGTTCAAAGGAATATTCACTGACCACGGAAAGACCAGGAAAAGCAGATTGGTCATGATATTGCTCTATGTTTTTATGACTTCTAGTTTGTTTTAACCCTGTGGCAGTTTTCAGCATTAACTTGGAGTGAAGATGTGTTGCTTGTATACCATGCATTTTGTCCATACCCTTATTTAAACTGTATCACAATAGTATTCTACACAATTATATTTTAGAAGTGGAACAAAATGTAAATATGGTATGTTCCCTTTTCCAAACTCATATGATCACCCAATGTCATTGTTAAGATGTAAGCTACATTAGCAAATAGATTTATTTTGACCACCATGACATATCTACCATCAAATAGATTAAGCATATTTAATTGAAAGACTTTAAATTAGAGTAAATTAAACTTATAAAACTAAAACTTTAAATAGTGTTAACAAAAGGAATCTATGATTAATAGTTAAGAGTTCTGGCAACTCTATACATTGGAAAATGTTGGATGAGAGTTATATTGAAATCCTGGAATAAAACAGTGAATCTATATAATTTAAGTCAGATTTTGTATCCCTTGAAGGCACAGTACATAATTTATTTATCTTTGCCTAATGTATGGCATAGTATTTGGCTGATAATGTGCCTAATAAATTGTGAAATTGATAGAATTATATGATATAATGGGGTGTAATCTATTTCATCTTTCTTAATTCTTCTATTGCCTGGAAGAACAGAGCTTAGTTTTATACACAATTTTGCCAGCTTTTCTTACTCTGAGTTTTCTCATGTACTTATTTTCTTAATTTTCTTTCACTACCATCCTCATTCGCTCTTTTCTTTTTTGTTTGATGACTTGTACTGCAAGAGTGCTCAAGTGTTTTAGAAGTAGTAAAGATAAATATTTTTTAAATGTATACATTTCAGTTTAATGTACATTGAAATTGTTTTGGTTAAGAAATATAGTTTAACCTGTCAATTTGTATGCCAACTTTACTGTCATCCCTACTGACATAGATATGATTCACAAAAGAAGGACCACCAAAATTTTGAAGGTTAAAATTAATATTACTTTCAGAAAAGAATATAATGCATCTATTTCCTTTTATCTATTAGGCACTTAGTACATGTGAGAAATGATTTTTAAAAATCTCTTCAAAATTGTATTTTCCTGACTGCCAGTGTTGAAATAGAATGAAATTAGGATACATGATAAACTTATTATTTACGTGAATTAGCCTTCAAAAAGGTAAATTTTGTCTGGAGCCTGTGCTCCACAAAGGGAGAGGCCACGGCGGTGAGAGGCCCGCGTACCGGAAAAAAAAAAAAAAAATTTAAAAAAATAAATAAATAAAGCATAACAATATTTACATTTCAAAGAGGGAGAGAAAGAATTACAATGATAAGTTTTCTAAAGTAAATACTCTAAGAATAGGCAGATCAGAGTCTAGAGTCAGGAAGAAGCCTGTCTAAAGTTTGGTGAAGCTGAGGGGCACTTTAAGGTCCTCTTGCTCATTAAGACTGGTCATGGCCATGTATACACTACCAAATGCAAAATAGATAGCTAGTGGGAAGCAGCCGCATGGCACAGGGAGATCAGCTCGGTGCTTTGTGACCACCTAGAGGGGTGGGATAGGGACGGTGGGAGGGAGATGCAAGAGGGAGGAGATATGGGAACATATGTATATGTATAGCTGATTCACTTTGTTATACAGCAGAAACTCAAACACCATTGTAAAGCAATTATACTCCAATAAAGATGTAAAGAAAGAAAAAAAAAAGACTGGTCATGGCTAAGAGAAGCATGTACCCCATTTTGCTCATTTTTTTAGTGTACTCATTGATCTGATTAGAGTATATTAGTGGCAGAGAGCGCTAGGGACTTTGGGGTCTCACTGGGAGACCATGGCTGCCTCTGAAAAATCCCTTTCCAGCTCCCCTTCTACCTAACCACAGTGTGCTTCAGATTCTCTTTCTCTTTAGCTATCTCCAATTGGCTGTAAGGCAGTGCCAGTACCTCTGTATTCAGATACAATTCTTGTTCTCAAGATCTAGATAAGTTTAACTTCTGTTTAATGTGATTTCTTGAATACTGGACGTCTTTCAGGAAATAACAAATATTGTTCTTCCAGTTTGTAACACAGCTCAATTATCAATATAAGCAAGAAATGATGAGGAGAGGGACTTTCCTGGCAGTCCAGTGGGTAAGACTCCGCACTCCCAATGCGGGGGGCCTGTCCGCACTCCCAAAGCAGGGGGCCTAGGTTTGATTCCTGGTCGGAACTAGATGCCACATGTATGCCACAACTAAGACCTGCTGCAGCTAAAATAAACAAACAAACAAATAAGTAAATAAATATATTTTTTTAATGATGAGGATAATACAAAGAGAGGCCAATTTGTACTTTTGAGGAACTTAATGCTTGGTGTGAGAACTCGTATAGTAGAGTAGTATAAACACATATGAAGTTATATAGATAAAATATTTTAAAGAGCTGAATATAAAAATATACAGAACTTGTTTTATATCAAAAATTAGTGGGGATTTATTTTTATTTTTAGTATTATAATATCTACTGCAGACTAAGAAATTGGTAAGCTGTCACATGCCTACAATAGCTTAATTTTTTGTTTCAAAAAACCAAGAGGAAAAACTTAGTAGAACAATGGCTGGGAACTGGGCTTCTCGGACAAAATTCACAACACAAACGATTTAGCAAAAGTTTTAGGCTTCCACAAAGTTGTTTGCTGGAGTCAGATAGTCAATGACAGATTGGTTGAGTCTCAGACTAGCTGCACACAGAAAGATCTAATCAAGATGAGAAAAGCAGTGGGATAGAGACTCAAGCCACTGCATTTCCTCAAATCACTGGAAATTAAATTATTCCCAGCTGTATCTCTGTAGATATCTCAGTAAAAGATAAAACATGTTTCTCCTTAAATAAATGACACCTCCTATGATTGTCTAGACCATTTTAAACCATTGAAGGGTCTCAAAAAACAAAAAAAAGTTAAGGTTAACCTTCAAAATAGTCAAGTTTTATGCTTCTGACCCAAACTATATAAGACATTGTGAACATCTGCTGTACATAGTATACTGAGGGATTAAGCTAAGTATGTGTTCCTCACCATTCATGTCTTACATATCATGTGTATAGTATATAGTATAGCATCATGTATACATATATGTTTGTGTTGTATACATAATGTAGAACTGTACTTCCAAATTTTGCATACGTATTCTATGTTTGGTAGCCGTCTAATTTTTATTCGAACATAGTAAAATTTTGATCTTCATTGAGAGTGATATAACTTGTTTTTGCTGACTAGTGTGTCTGCTTTGTGTTTTACACAGACTAAAAGTCAAGGAGAAGAAAGCTGCTAGATGGAAGCTGAATGCTTTCAGCCTCACGGGCACCAGAGAAACATGATTTAAATCTCTCCAGATACTGCTATTGTGCACTCCTGCTCTTATGTTTATTATTTAGCAAGCAAGGGTACTTATTACCTAAGAGATACTTTATACCTGGTCATAACTAGTGAGAGCTAATTCAGTTATCTCCATCCTAAGAATTAATATCTTCATTTTTTAGGTTGAAAATTATCCAAAATTATTTTGCTAAAATTAGTTCAAATTTTGTTGTTGTTGTTTGTTTGTTTTTAAATTGGCAGTCAAACTAATTCAGACTTTTTATCATTTTTAGGGACATTCTTCTTTCTTTTGAATATAGTCAAATATTTTCATTATTTTGATTACCAGATAGTTTATTTCTTTTGAAAATAATCAGATGTTTTAGTAAATAAATAGCTCTAAGGTACGTTGCTGTATCAGGGATGGTAGGGTGGAGTGTGATATAGACGAGGGTAAGAATTCAACAGTGCACGATTCCTTCTCCTTGTTCCAGAAAATTCTAGTTTACTAAATTTGTCTTATATGTCCACAATATCCTGTGTTTGCATATTAGATTGAGTTAAAGATGTAGTGTTGATAACCGAGCCCTTACATCAGTGTAACAAAATCTGAAGTAATCATATTAGACTAAGAAAATTAGGAGTTAGGTTAACTACTTTTCAATGTTTTAACCAAATATAATAGCCATACATTTCATTTGATATAAAAAATTGTTATTTTAAAGATGGGTTAATATAAAACCATGATTGACTCAAGATAACAAAAATGAGGTATTCTCCACAAAATATGGGTATAAAAAATGACATGGAAGCATATCAAATTTAATGGAAATTTAGCAGTAAAATATATATAAACAGTAAATTTTTTGTTGCATATCAAAGAATCTCCTTCTAGTTTTAAAAATATTAACCAATTGTTTGAAATACTGTAAAGCCCAGAATCTTGATGAGTATTTTTACTTAACAGAATTGTGATGAAAACCAATTTTCGTGCTCACAAACTCGGTAACATTTTAACAGAATCTGATTAATATAGCTCTTTACTGAGCTCTGTTTTCAAAATACTGGGAAAAAAATCACATACATTTTAGATTTTTGTTTGTTTCTCTGAAGGCTAGAAATGACACACATGCAGACAATGTAACTGAGAAAGATGTTAGAATGGGAAAGACAAGACACAGGGTAATAGGAAAAGGGCTTTTGTACCCATGATAGATCAACTAATGAAATACGTTACTTGAAAATCTTGCTGAGAACTGATACAACTTTTTTTGTGTGTGTGATTTTTGAGAGCAGTTTTCTTTGACAGAACATCTTCCATTGTTATGATTCAGCATCCTTTTCTAATGCATTGCTGTGCTGGCCTTGTACGGTACTCTGAGACATTCAAATAATTCATTATTGAGAAGATACTCTATGGAATTAAAACCATTTTGCCTAAAAAATAAACCTCTGAAACAAACTAGCATCTACAAACAACCCCATTTAATACACAAAAAAGTGGTGAGAGAGAAATTGGGAAATTTGCAGGACATAAGATCACAATATTTCTCAGCTATTAAAAAGAATGAAATAATGCCATTTGCAGCAAAATGGACGGACCTAGAGACTGTCATACTGAATGAAGTAAGTCAGGAAGAGAAAGACAAATATTGTACGATACCACTTATATGCAGAATCTATTTAAAAATGATACAAATGAACTTCTTTACAAAACAGAAACAGACTCACAGACTTAGAGAACAAACTTATGGCTACCAGGAGGGAGGGATGGGGGACGGATTAAATAAAAAGAGTTATTGTAACTCATAACTGATACTATACCCCGAATCCTGAGTGATAATTTTCCGCATACTTTTAAGCGATGGTCAGTCAGATATGGCCACAAAAGAGATGGTGGAAAGGCTCAGGAGAACCAAGTTTATTATATTCCCAGATCCTAGAGATGGGAGGCATGCACCTGCAGGGCCATATAGGAAAGATACCAGGGTAGTCAAGTAGCAGAGGACAGTAGGAGGGGGAGCCCTTATTGGGGTTTCCTAGGGGAAAGCGGGGCACCGTAAATGGTGAGGATTAGCTAGCTGGAATAATTTTGGTGGCTCTAAGCTATAGGGTTGGTCCCTAGTTGCCTGGTACCTGACCCAGGCTGATAAAGGCAGAGGAATATTGTCTCTGGGGCGTGGGTGTGGAGGTGATCTGGCTCTAGACTGGTTAGTTTGCATATTAAAGACGTGCTCTGGCTGGGCTTTTTAAGAATCTGTAAGAATTGGCTAATCCCAAGAGATGGAGGGAGACTCTTTCCAGCAAGAAAATTTCTTTTTTAAGATGTCAAAATGGTATAATATACAGAGAATTAAAAAATATATAGACAGTACAAATAATAATGATAACAACACCTACATATTTAGGTTCATCTGTCTTATATTTCAGTCTTCCAACTCATCTCACCATTAATTAGCATCAGGGTATTGAGTAGAGTTCCCTGTGTATACAGTAGGTCTTTGTTGGTTACCTCTCTTATATATAGTAGTATGTGTATGTTCATCCCATCTGAATCACTTTGCTGTACACCTGAAACTTACACAACATTGTAAATCAACTATACTCCAATAAAAATTTAAAACAGACAAACAAAAAAAGTGGTCCTACTTTCAGAGGACTGTGGTCTTACCTGAAAGAGAGAACAGATATAATTAAAAACACATACTTTCTCAAATTATGATTGCATTAGTCTTAGAAAGTATACTCCATCGTCCCGTTTTAATACTCCTATGATGAAGTTCAAAGGAATATTCACTGACCACGGAAAGACCAGGAAAAGCAGATTGGTCATGATATTGCTCTATGTTTTTATGACTTCTAGTTTGTTTTAACCCTGTGGCAGTTTTCAGCATTAACTTGGAGTGAAGATGTGTTGCTTGTATACCATGCATTTTGTCCATACCCTTATTTAAACTGTATCACAATAGTATTCTACACAATTATATTTTAGAAGTGGAACAAAATGTAAATATGGTATGTTCCCTTTTCCAAACTCATATGATCACCCAATGTCATTGTTAAGATGTAAGCTACATTAGCAAATAGATTTATTTTGACCACCATGACATATCTACCATCAAATAGATTAAGCATATTTAATTGAAAGACTTTAAATTAGAGTAAATTAAACTTATAAAACTAAAACTTTAAATAGTGTTAACAAAAGGAATCTATGATTAATAGTTAAGAGTTCTGGCAACTCTATACATTGGAAAATGTTGGATGAGAGTTATATTGAAATCCTGGAATAAAACAGTGAATCTATATAATTTAAGTCAGATTTTGTATCCCTTGAAGGCACAGTACATAATTTATTTATCTTTGCCTAATGTATGGCATAGTATTTGGCTGATAATGTGCCTAATAAATTGTGAAATTGATAGAATTATATGATATAATGGGGTGTAATCTATTTCATCTTTCTTAATTCTTCTATTGCCTGGAAGAACAGAGCTTAGTTTTATACACAATTTTGCCAGCTTTTCTTACTCTGAGTTTTCTCATGTACTTATTTTCTTAATTTTCTTTCACTACCATCCTCATTCGCTCTTTTCTTTTTTGTTTGATGACTTGTACTGCAAGAGTGCTCAAGTGTTTTAGAAGTAGTAAAGATAAATATTTTTTAAATGTATACATTTCAGTTTAATGTACATTGAAATTGTTTTGGTTAAGAAATATAGTTTAACCTGTCAATTTGTATGCCAACTTTACTGTCATCCCTACTGACATAGATATGATTCACAAAAGAAGGACCACCAAAATTTTGAAGGTTAAAATTAATATTACTTTCAGAAAAGAATATAATGCATCTATTTCCTTTTATCTATTAGGCACTTAGTACATGTGAGAAATGATTTTTAAAAATCTCTTCAAAATTGTATTTTCCTGACTGCCAGTGTTGAAATAGAATGAAATTAGGATACATGATAAACTTATTATTTACGTGAATTAGCCTTCAAAAAGGTAAATTTTATACATTTCTATTTTGATATCACATTGTGATGAGGTCCAGTTTTCTACTCTCAAAATCCGAGCTTAATTTTGAGGTTTCTGCCCATACTTCTGTGACACACCAATGTCAGTCTTCCACTGCCTTCACAGCTGTAAGAGAGCCCTCCATGTAGGCTGTGTAATTTTCCAGTGCTTTGAAATGAAAATAAATAGGTATATTGTCCCTGATGATCACTTCAGCAGTCTCTGTTAAAGAGGAAACCAAAGTAGTTAAAGATTTAAATGGTATCTGAAGACTTGGAGAACTTAACATACCTCATTGCCGCTGCTTTGAAATTCATATATAATTGTTGCATTGACATAAGAATGCTTATAAAATTATTCACCTTCCTACTTTCAAATATTGAGAATTAGTTCCATTTTTTAGGAACTAGTTTTTACTCCACAAGTAAAAAAAAAAAAAACACAATTACAAAATGCATGAAAAAGTGCCATATTCCATATTCTCCGAGTCTTCCTCCTATATTCCCTAGAGACATCTGTGAGGTAATTAATTTTGTATTATATAATCTCAACTTTTGTTTTATTTTACCCTCAGATTTCCAGTACTAACAAAATTGAAAAATAGAAAGCAATACATGTTCAGCGGCGTAAAGGAATAAATCTATGAGGTGAATGAAGAAGATGGTGATGTTTCCAATATGGAAAGATTGTATTGAACTAAGTCATCAATTGCTCTTTGGTTATCCCAGAAAAGAGTTGCAGGGAAGCGGCGCTGCTGGAGAGAGGGGAGAGATAGTTTAGCATTTGGATGCAAGAGAGAACGTGAAAGAAATGAAATTACAGGGAGATAGCTCAGTTAGAAACAGTTAATCGTATTAAGAGAATGAACATGGAACTATATGGTGAACGAGTGACACCTTCTAGTAGAAAATTTATTGATCTAGGACTTCTCAAGAATGGGGACAAGTAACCAAAAGCTCTGTAAAAGGATTTCTGTATCATTAAAGAGATGGGCAAAGAAACGTTTTAAAAAAACATGTGCTTGATCTGGCACAGTAAAAATCTTTTTTTCCTAAGGTTCATCTGAATTGTGATTGATGTTCATTGAATTTACAAGTTTGTTTCTTTTGCAAGAAACTTTTGGAAATATTATTAATTCTTGTTTCCACTTTTTTTTTCCAGATTACTTATTTAGATATTCAGAGCATGTACATACCTGAAGCATATATACTTACTTTGCATCTAACAAAGGAACCTCATTTGAATCTCAGAATCACCTCAAAATGTAAGCAGTGGAATTAGTTCTCATTCAGAGAAACTGTTGAGCATGTGGGCTTTGACTGATTAGCTTCAGGACTGCTCAGATCCCCACATACAGAAGGAAGAACAATTTTGATTACATGGACAAAACAGAAAGAATAAACTCAGGTAATAAATACAGCGATTATTAGGCAATGTACAAAAGCATGCATGGGAACAGCTCAGAGAAACTGACCAGACACCTGAACATTGTACACCTTCATGTGTAGAAGATTTATGTTCTCCTATTATACATGGTTTCTTCCATAAGAAGAAGCTCAAGGTTTGAGCATCTTCGGCCAGCAATGGGCTCACATATTTCCAGCTTCTCATAAAAAATAAGTTTCCCTCTCTCGGTTCCAGTTTGAAAATTCTGAAGGGGTGGTTTTGTCCCTCTTTTACACTCTTTAAACCAAGCGCTGTGGTCCATGAGATGGGATCAGACAACACTCATAGACATCCCATAATAAATAAAAGTAAAGGAAGGAATGGTACCTACTGAATGGTATCTACTGGGGAGGGGGGGTTATGAGAGTCAAGGCCATTGCTGGAATCCTTGTCTGTCAGCCAGCCAACCTCCCTAAATTATGTCTGCTACTCAGTGTATTTCTTTTCTACCAGACACAGAACAAGATCAGATTGCTGTATTTTTTTCCGGTAGCTGACATTTTCTTTGAATCCTTCTCGCCTGCCCTCCTAACTTGTTTTGATCTAGACTCGGTCTTCCTGTACCAGATAATGTGGAGATAAGTACTTTTGTTATAGGTGTTTTACTTGCGATCTGTATAGGTAAGAATTATATGTGAGCACCCCCAGGAGGCAAATCATGAATATTCATTCATGATTATTCCTGTTGTATACCAGATGTGCAATAAATACTTATTTAAATGAAGAGAAGCAGAAGTGGGGATAAAATTAACATTTCAGGAAGCTATACATTGTATCGGTAGTAGTCAAACTACTGAGCAGGAAATAGGAAGGTATAATGAATTATTTTTTTAAAACCTTTGATCCATTGTTCTAAATTTACATTTAGCCTCAAATATCTGAAAGACAGGGCATGTTCCTATCCATACTGACAGTCTTGTACCTTCAAGTGACAGAAGTGACAGCACCTGAGAGTAAGCAGATGTTCACACTTGTCAGAGGGTTAAGTAAGGATAGAGAATGGCTTGGGGAGAACGTTTTGAAACCTCCTTCCCCAGAAATAATTGTGAGAAAACTTTTGCTCACTCTTGAGAATCATCACCATTGCCTTTTATGTTGGATCAATGAGGCTCTTGCCTCTATCAGACTTGACTCTCAACCATAATGAAGTGCAGATTATTAAACTCAGTACACAGTGTGCTGAAGTTAGGAACTTGGGTATTACTTCTGATGCCTCACTTTCCTTCACCTGCTCTATGGCCAGGTGCTAATCAAGCGCAGTTCAGTACTGCATCCTAAATACTTCTGTCCATTCGCACTCCTCTATCTCCCCTGAAACCATCCTAGAGGCTGCCATTAGCTCTGGCTGGAGCACTAGAACAGCCTACTCAACTATCACCATATTTCCAGCCTTGGACCCTCCATTTGCTGCTGCCCAAAAGATCCTCCAGTCATATCACTCCCTATTTAAGACATTTAAAGAAGTCCCATATTGTCCTTAGAATAAGGTCCAACACCTTTAAAAAGATTTATGTTTCTCTTCCTAATCTGGTTCTGTCTTATACCTCAGTTTCTCTCTGCCCATTTCTATTTCTCACGTCATGTTGGCCATACAGAGTGCCTTCTATTTGCATGAAAACACGTTCTCTCTTCAGACTGCTTTCTCTCTCCAACTCTTTTCCCTCTTTCCTTCACCAGGCTATTGTCTACTCATCCTTTAGGTCTGAACTGGAGGTCATGTTCTCTGAGAACTGTCAGAATCTGTAGTTCTGGATTGGGTTTCCCTTATACGTGCATTTCTCATGTATAGTATTAATCATCCTATATTTTGGTCGCCTTCTTATGTTTCATCTTTCACTAGATTTTAATCTCAATGACCATGTTGACAATGCTGTAGCATTCATTTTTCCATCCCTCATTTCTAACACATCTCAAAATGATCCCTTCCGGACATCTTCTCATCATCAAAGTAAATTTAATTAACACACTCAAAGACTTACTACAAGAAAAGAGAGTGGACAATTTTACAATGTTATATGAGGAGGAAATATTTAAAGCCTTCACACCATGATCTATTCTGAACTTGATCATTGAACATGATATCATCGGTAAAAAAGCAGAGGAGTCAAATTCTGAATCTAGACAGTTGAAACCCCACACTTCTGTAATGGGCAGGGGGGTTTGGAACCTGTTTTTTGTGACTCTGGTTACTACTCTCCTATACTAGATAATATCAGTAATGGAGGAAAGACATTAAGGAATTATGTTACATTTAACTTGGCCATCAGCATCTGTTTTGCAGCCCACTCTCCCAATGAAGCCGCTAAACCAGTAATCTGCCAGTCAAAGACTGAAATGAGGCAACATCGATTTCCTCATTTAGTAACTGGTACCTGGCACCTGTGACTAAAACGTTTGAACAGACTAAATGTACATTATTGCCTAGTATTTTTCTGGAGTCTCCAGTTGTCTTTTGTTCAGAATGACTCTCTGAATCTTATATATATTCCACACACCAATCTGTGAGACCCACACAATTCATGGTTTTCCTAGCCTTTTCACTTAATTTTTCAGTATTTATAATTGAATACTGGGTGCCGACAGTGTGCTATTTAGCTAGTAGAGGGCAAAACTGATGTCTAATTCAGTCTAAAGTACTAAGAAGCACCTGATATTGACACCTAAGGAGACTTGTGATGACGATATTAGAGCTGTGAATGAGCAAAGTACTAATTCATAGTTGGAAACTTTACATTCTTGGTATTGGCTTTGAAAAGATTAATGCAAACTTTATTTTTTAACTTTACAGAAAGCAAAATAATAATAATAAAAAAACTCATTACCCAGACTAATTGACAAAGAAATACATTCATGTTAAATGTAAATTTTACATTCTATAAATAATTTTTTTGTCTACTCTACACAGTGACCAGGACAATGTATTGCCAGATAAACCCTTTATATTGTGAAAGGTAATAATTGTAAAAGCGTTTTTTGACCCCTGTTTCCATTAATACACTTCTAACTATTCCCCAGTGCACTGAAATCACACTAGTAAGTGAAAGGAACATTTAGGTGCTGTCATTAATTCTCTGTCTCATAAAAGCTGGCTGTCTACCTTCTAAATTATCTGTGCTTCTTGTGTAGTGAATGGAAGAAAATTGCTAACCTGGAGTCCTTATGAAGAGAATTTTCCATTGCACAACAGCTCCTAGGGTTTAAAATGGTACCAAGTAAAACTGAATGGTCTAAAACACTTTAGGCTTCCAGAATCAGGCACAGGTCAGCAGATTGCCTCATTAAGAACATTTAGTCATCCCAGTAATTTGTCTACTGACATGTGCTCTATAATTAATGTTTTGCATCTTAGGAAAAATATGTGTTCTCCCAAATAAATACAAATATAGGAGGCTTTGGATATATAAAATCCTTATGATAACACTGTTATCATTGTTAAGGGTTTGGAGCAAGGAAGTAGCTGGCACTCAATATGTCACTAGAAACAACATGATATAATAATTCCACAGAGCTGAGTGATATCTTTATCAGTATTATCAATGTCCACTTTGGTCATTCCCTACTTACTTAAGTCATAACCAAAGTAAGTTATAATTTCCTTTGTGATTAGTAATGAAAAAGGTTTGCTTGTGGGTACAAGAATAATGAATCAAAATGCCAAAATTGAAAGTTTCTAACCTAACCTATTCTACAATTATACATGTAACTGTTGTATGAAGATTGTGGAAAAAAAAAAAAAGGTAAAGAGATACACAGAAAGTTTGGGCCTTCCCGTAAGGGTGAAACTATATTCAGTTGGGGAGAAAAAGGGATTATAAGACATTTCTTATTGAGCTGATTTGTGAAAATCTAAAGAATTGTATAATTTTCGGAAGTAGAAATGAGTAAAACGATGGGATGAATGCAATGTAAAGAAAGGAAGCAACTTGACAAAAGAGTGTGGAAAATTGTTGGGTGCAGGAAAGAGCATGTTATCAGATTTGTCAATATCAAGAAGATGCTGGGAAATAATAGGACAAAGAGTATAAAAGTAGAGGAAAATTTCCCTGATTTGGTTCACCAATCTGATGGGAAGTTTGAGCATAGGGGTGGCACCAGGGGCATTGCATAGTTTTCTTACTAAAAATGTTCACATTAGTTTTGGAGTTTTTTAGTTTTGGTTTTTGATTTTTTAAATAAATTGTCAGCCCCATAGTGACAATCACTGAGAAATACACTTCATGATTAGAGAAACTTAACATAAAAATATTTTAATACTCATTCACAAAACTAAGGATATTTATATTTACATATATATGTATATATGTTTGCATGTATTTTTGGATGACAGGAGAAAATAAATTTTGTTTTTGTTGGTCAAATTGAAATGAGAAATACTTAAATCTCAAATATTTAAATGTTTTCAGCCATAAAGTAAACTAACAGTAATTGGTATATTTCGAGTATGAAAAGGCTAATTAAACAAATAAGTGATATTTGTTCACTGTGATTATTCAGCTTTGGGGGAAGGTGTATGTATATGTATATGCCATAAACAATATCTACATGCTGTTGAATTCAATCTGGTAGGTACAGATCAGAATTTTACAAATAGAACATATCAAACAGATGTCTTGTCTTCTAGGTGTAAGGTTTATAGAAGAAAATATTATTTCCAATCCTATTTCACTGCGAATTGGACAATTCCCTGTGAAGATAAATTTTCACCAGATTGCATCAGGACACTTTCATGGCTTCAGCTCCTTTAATGCTGTAAGTGCATGAAATATTCTGTTTTATATCTCTCTGGGAAGCTGAAAATTTATGTCAAATTTTAAATGTTTGGAAATATTAAGGATGAAATTAACCTCAGATTAAACAAAATCTAGTGGTACATCGCTTGTTCCAAGCAGTAAAGAGAACAGCATTTAACACAAACGCTAGAAACCACACACCGTCTATGTATACTTCTCTGATATGGCGGAATATGGTGAAAGCAAGTTCACAGCAGCAGACACATTTCAGGAACTTCATTGTCCCAGGTTTCATGGAAAGACCCATCTTCAAATTTCCTCTGACGTCGCCTTAAATCTATTAGTACACTGTAAGTTTCATCAACACTTCCATTTTCTGTCAAAACTAATGCAATCATTCTCTTTTGAGGTTGTCAGTGAGAATATGAAATGGACAAAGGTTCTCATGGTTGTTTTCCCCATTATACTGGGGATTGACTATTTTACTGAAAAAGAAGAATGCTTGTTTTGTTTGGATGACTGGCTGTGCATACGTCTGTGTGTTTTTGGCGTTTCAGGAATATCACAAAGGTCGAAAATTTCTACTTTATGTTCCAAGAATAATAATTCAAGAATTAGTATAGCTGATTTGTGAAAATCTAAAGAATTGTATAATTTTCGGAAGTAGAAATGAGTAAAACGATGGGATGAATGCAATGTAAAGAAAGGAAGCAACTTGACAAAAGAGTGTGGAAAATTGTTGGGTGCAGGAAAGAGCATGTTATCAGATTTGTCAATTTCAAGAAGATGCTGGGAAAAAATAGGACAAAGAGTATAAAAGTAGAGGAAAATTTCCCTGATTTGGTTCACCAATCTGATGGGAAGTTTGAGCATAGGGGTGGCACCAGGGGCATTGCATAGTTTTCTTACTAAAAATGTTCACATTAGTTTTGGAGTTTTTTAGTTTTGGTTTTTGATTTTTTAAATAAATTGTCAGCCCCATAGTGACAATCACTGAGAAATACACTTCATGATTAGAGAAACTTAACATAAAAATATTTTAATACTCATTCACAAAACTAAGGATATTTATATTTACATATATATGTATATATGTTTGCATGTATTTTTGGATGACAGGAGAAAATAAATTTTGTTTTTGTTGGTCAAATTGAAATGAGAAATACTTAAATCTCAAATATTTAAATGTTTTCAGCCATAAAGTAAACTAACAGTAATTGGTATATTTCGAGTATGAAAAGGCTAATTAAACAAATAAGTGATATTTGTTCACTGTGATTATTCAGCTTTGGGGGAAGGTGTATGTATATGTATATGCCATAAACAATACCTACATGCTGTTGAATTCAATCTGGTAGGTACAGATCAGAATTTTACAAATAGAACATATCAAACAGATGTCTTGTCTTCTAGGTGTAAGGTTTATAGAAGAAAATATTATTTCCAATCCTATTTCACTGCGAATTGGACAATTCCCTGTGAAGATAAATTTTCACCAGATTGCATCAGGACACTTTCATGGCTTCAGCTCCTTTAATGCTGTAAGTGCATGAAATATTCTGTTTTATATCTCTCTGGGAAGCTGAAAATTTATGTCAAATTTTAAATGTTTGGAAATATTAAGGATGAAATTAACCTCAGATTAAACAAAATCTAGTGGTACATCGCTTGTTCCAAGCAGTAAAGAGAACAGCATTTAACACAAACGCTAGAAACCACACACCGTCTATGTATACTTCTCTGATATGGCGGAATATGGTGAAAGCAAGTTCACAGCAGCAGACACATTTCAGGAACTTCATTGTCCCAGGTTTCATGGAAAGACCCATCTTCAAATTTCCTCTGACGTCGCCTTAAATCTATTAGTACACTGTAAGTTTCATCAACACTTCCATTTTCTGTCAAAACTAATGCAATCATTCTCTTTTGAGGTTGTCAGTGAGAATATGAAATGGACAAAGGTTCTCATGGTTGTTTTCCCCATTATACTGGGGATTGACTATTTTACTGAAAAAGAAGAATGCTTGTTTTGTTTGGATGACTGGCTGTGCATACGTCTGTGTGTTTTTGGCGTTTCAGGAATATCACAAAGGTCGAAAATTTCTACTTTATGTTCCAAGAATAATAATTCAAGAATTAGTATCCAAAGCCTGCCATTCTGTAAGGCACTAAATAAATAATAGTTGATTGATGTTGACTCAAGTTTCCCTCCTCTGCTTTGCTCTACCAGTTTTGCTGTCCAACCCTCCTTTATTTTACCAAGCTATTCAATGTCTTCCAGTTCCAAAATATTCTCCTCCAAAACATCTCTGAAATTTTTCTTTAGGTTAATGTAGCCTTTTCAAGGTCCCACACTCTACTGCCACATAAAAATCAATTTCCTTTCTTTCATGTATAATGATTATTTTATTTTTTATTTTTATTTTTTTTTAATTTTTTTTTTTTTTTTTTGCGGTACGCGGGCCTCTCGCTGTTGTGGCCTCTCCCGTTGCGGAGCACAGGCTCCGGACGCGCAGGCTCAGCGGCCACGGCTCACGGGCCCAGCCGCTCTGCGGCATTTGGGATTTTCCCGGACCGGGGCACGAACCCGTGTCCCCTGTCTCGGCAGGCGGACTCTCAACCATTGCGCCACCAGGGAAGCCCCAATATAATGATTATTTTATGCTTCACAAGTTTTTTTTTTAATATTTTCATTTGAGTCACATCACTCACAGTTCTCTCTACCAGATTGACTTTTTGTAGATTGCAGGGGTCAGGTCTCTTTAACTCCCTTTGTACAGCAGCTAACAGTGCTAGAAGCAGATCTGTACTTCATCAATGTGTGATGGCAGCAACTGTTAGCAGAGGCTGCTGTTACTAATAATTCAGAAAATCAGAAAAATCTGGGAAACCTAGGAGTTAATGGAAAAGAAAACTCATATTTTTTTGGATCCCACGTGAAGGAACCATTAACATACTAAGGTCTTAAAAGTCAGAGCCTATACACATAACAAGGTAATAACATAACAGCATAAATATAGAAAGAGTTTCCTCAGGTTAATTTTACAAGTTCTAAGAGACAATTTTCTCTGCGACATCAGCTTTTTTTTTATCCTACCAGCACATTATGGTGGTTAGGATAACAAAGACCTGAAGAATGACAACAGATCACTTAAACCTTTTCTTATAAATTTACTGCTGAAATCATGAAACTTCTGTTAAATTTCCAAGATTTTTTTTAAAGTTTAAGCCAGGCTGATTTTAGTATTTCCCCTAGGATTGTATTTGAAAAGTTCAATTAGCTGTTTGTTTATTTTTTATATTTAATGTAAGTATTAAAAAATTGTCCCATTTTACTCATTTATTCTACTGCCCCTCCCTTCCCCCAGTTTTTCTTCCCTTCCTTCCTTCTTTCCCTCCTTCCTACCTTCCTACCTTTCTGTCTTCCTTCCTTTCTTTCTATGACTTTTTAAAAAATGTTTGAAAGTTATTTGATCTATTGTCATACTTTTCAAACTCTTTCCAAGTGTTTTTTAAAATTTAATATAATTTTTATTTTATATTGGATTATAGTTAATTTAAAATGTTGTGTAGGGGCTTCCCTGGTGGCGCAGTGGTTGAGAGTCCGCCTGCCGATGCAGGGGACACGGGTTCGTGCCCCGGTCCGGGAAGATCCCACATGCCGCGGAGCGGCTGGGCCCGTGAGCCATGGCCGCTGAGCCTGCGCGTCTGGAGCCCGTGCTCCGCAACGGGAGAGGCCATAACAGTGAGAGGCCCGCGTACTGCAAAAAAATAAAAATAAAAATAAATAAATAAATAAAATGTTGTGTAAGTTTCAGGTGTACAGCAAAGTGATTCAGTTATACATATACATATATCCATTCTTTTGCAGATTCTTTTCCCATATAAGTTATTACAGAATATTGAGTAGAGTTTCCTGTGCTCTACAGTAGGTCCTCGTTGATTATCTATTATATATATCATAGTGTGTACGTGTTAATCCCAAACTCCTAATTTATCCCTCCCACCACCTTTCCCCTTTGTCTGTCCAAGTGTTTTTACTGAGTTTTTGACACAGACTTGCTAAGTAATAAAGCAAAGCTCAGTGGCGTACAAGAGTAAGTTTTTTTGTTTTCCTGTGTGCATGAGTCTGGGATCACTGGAATGGTTCTACTCCAGGTATGGAGTCTGTAGATCATCAGAGATGGCTCTAGCTGTGAGCTGGGTCCAGGTTTGTATCACCTATTTTCATTCTGGGACTCAGGTGGGAAGGGTAGTCTCTATCCCAGGGAAGTTCTCCTGATCAATTGTCAGCATTTCATAGCTGAGCCAGGTATCTTGGGTACATTTAAGCCTCTGCTTATATCCTATTCACTAAAATTTTATTGGCCAAAGCAAGTTTATATGGTCCGGCCTACATCAAAGTGTGGGGAGCTGTATCTGGTCCACAGTGAGAGAGGGAAGGGAGTGACTACTTAATTCAAAAACTCCAGACTCTCTCAAAGCAGAATGTTTTTCTTCCCCACAAAGTCTGCCATGGCATTCAGTATAATAACCAGATCATAAAGATACTTTATTGGAATGTATTAATAAGTTCAATTTTCACATCTATTTATTGTGATGAATCAATGCATAGACCGAAATTGTTTGGGTGGTGTTATGACTTTGTTATGACTTAGTTAAATTAACTTTTGTTAAGTGGAGCACAAAACGCTGGAAGGAGAGTCTCAGTTCAACAGCAGAGACGGCAAGAGAGATTGAAATAGAGCTTAGTCCTCACAATTCCTGGAGCAAGGACCTGGCAGCTCTCCAGGAGCCACACGGGGACATCAGGCAGGGTTCAGAGAGCACAGGACCTGGGCACATGCCTTTATTAGGGTTCCTGGGCAGGGGCCAGACTGGTCAGTTCAAACCCAAAGAGCAGGGTTTTGGTACCCCCCATGGGGGTTTTATCTAAGGGGCATAGAAAGCACAATGGTGCTGAGAGGCAGGGGTGACTACGATCACAGGGGCTGCTGGGCAAGTCACAGCAGGAACTTCCACTTGCTTGTGCCTCTGCAGCGGGTGTTGTCTAGGGCATGATCTCGTATGGGGGCACTCATGTTATGTCAAGGTCCCTGCAGGCTGTTTCCCCAGACAAAATGGCCACCGAGGCAGCAATACCTTGGAGGAGCTTAACTAAACTCTCTGCAGATGGACACGACAATTTGAAATTGGGGAACGTGGATCATACTTACACACTATTGAGAAAAATCCTGACTCAGAATTTGTGCTATAAAACACCAGCACGTAACAGGTCAGAATTAAAGCAGAAAAAGAGAAAGAAGACCTAAGCTAGTGAAATGCTAACATTTTCATAATTAATAAAGCATTTAAAAGAAGTCTATATGTACTGTCCTCAATGACAGGAGAGATGAACTTTTATTCTGATATCTGAAAAATAAATAAATAAACACAGTCTACTGGTGTAAAATTTTTTTTTTTTTTTGCGGTACGCGGGCCTCTCACTGTTGGGGCCCCTCCCGTTGCGGAGCACAGGCTCCGGACGCGCAGGCTCAGCGGCCATGGCTCACGGGCCCAGCCGCTCCGCGGCATGTGGGATCTTCCCGGACCGGGGCACGAACCCGTGTCCCCTGCATTGGCAGGCGGACTCCCAACCACTGCGCCACCAGAGAAGCCCTGGTTTAAAATATTTTAAATGGACAGAACAATTTTTGAAAATGAAATCTAAATTACCAATATCTGGCATGGCTGATTTTCAAGAAAACCTCAGCCTCTGTATAACAAAATAGGAGGATTTCATTTTGGCTTGATTTCAAAATGTTCCTCAGGAGCAGTAATTTTAAACCAATATTTTAATTTCTTAGGTAACTTTTTAGCTTGAAAATAACTATTATTTTCAGAAGGAGAGAGAAGGGGAGAGAGAGAGAGAGAGAGAGAGAGAGAGAGAGAGAGAGAGAGAGAGAGAGAATAAATTTGAGTTCTCTGGTGATATTCCAAAGTGGATACCACTGGAATATTGGAGTTAGGATTATTTGGCTTCTTTAGATTAAACATTTTATCATATTGTCTCACCCCATGTTGAACTATCAGTCTAATAAGAAAATGCTTGTTTGTAATGATGATAGGACAAAATATTTAAAATTATGACTGTCCCCAAAAGAGTGGTGACGTGACAGCCATAATTATATGTCATTAAAAAGAGAATCTCTCTCTCTTTAGCCATAGAATACTACATACAACTTAGGAGTTGCCTGATATTAGTGTCTAGTGGTTAAAATAAGTAAATATAAGACATTATTGTCATTTGATAAGATTCCAATAAATTATGTAAAACTATGAGGAGAATAAAGGGTATCTCTCCTTTTCAAAATAATAAAACATCTAGGATAAAATAACGAGTAGATTTATTTTTTAAATGTCCATTTATAAGATTTCTAGGAAATTTTTTTCTTTGAGAAAATGTCTGTTTTACAGATATTTTGCTGCCTCAATATATGAATGGATGTTATTTTGTCTTTACCTGTTTCTTTAAAAATCATCATTTGTTAGATTGTTTTTTAAACATATGCATAATTTACTAGACTTGGCAGAAATTCTGTTAACTTGGTTGTAAAAAAAAATTAAACCACATAAAAAACCTTGCAACATAATTTCAAATTATATCTTAGAAGAAAAACAATCACCTGTAATATATTTTTAACATATTTTCCTCATTAGTTTGCATTAAATTATGTCTAAATTTTGGAAATCAAAATGACACCAAGCCAAATTTAAAAAAGGACATATGTCTTCAACTGCCTTCTTTCATTTCAATGAACTCCTTCCCCCGATCCATCAAGTATTATAATTTTGATATGGTTTCAATACAGCATCATTC
Source organism: Physeter macrocephalus (assembly GCF_002837175.3). NCBI lineage: Eukaryota > Metazoa > Chordata > Mammalia > Artiodactyla > Physeteridae > Physeter > Physeter macrocephalus. The sequence continues at coordinate 76,971,811 of NC_041232.1, read as the reverse complement.
ATTAAACAAATAGTATTGAGTGGATACTTGGAGCCCTACACTGAATCAAGTATAGGAAAACAATGATGACTAACTGCTGCTATATAAACAAATAACATAGAATGGTGGCTTATAAACAGGAATTTATTTCTTAGAGTTCTGGAGGCTGGAAAGTCCAAGATCAGGGTGCCAGCCTGGTTGGTTTTGGTGAGAAACTCTCTTTTGGCTTGCAAATGGCTAGCTTCTTGCTGTATCCTCACATGGTGAGGAGAGACAAGTTCTGGTCCCTTCCCCTCCTTATAAGGGCACTAATCCCATCATGAGGGTTCTACGCCCATGGTTACATCTAAATCTAATTGCTTCCCCTTACCTCTAAATATTATCACATTGGGAACTAGGGCTTCAACATATGAATGTTGGAGAACACGTGTATTCAGTCCGTAGCACTAAGGTACCATTAATGCTGTCAAGGTGTTTACCCTTGAATGAGGAAATCATGTAAATTGTTGCACAAAGCAGTTAGTGTTGTATTATAGAAAAAATCCAATAACTGTAAGAGCATAAAAGAGAAGGAGAATGTTAGATAAATGATGCAACCTTAAGGAATGCAGAAAATGATTAGTGTGAATAATGAAAGATTTGTGATGTCTTTCAGAGATAAGATTTATTCTTGATGGCTCCAGAAAAATAAAAATGCCAGAAAGTCTTCTGAGTTTCATCGTATTCATTTTCTTTATGTCAGTTTCTTATCTCTGCTGATACGAAGTCCTATCCATTTCCCAAGGGAGACTGAAAGTGTAATTGGAAAGATATGTTAGTGTGGAAAGATCACTGCTTTCACTCCAGTCCTAACAAGATGTGGTAGCCAAGTTACTTAACCTATTCTGATATCATCTTCTTATACATAAAAGAAGAATATTGTCATGGATTGATATTAAATAAAGTACAGCTCATAAACTAGATGCTTTATTTAAAAAGGGGGAGAAGTATTTTAGGGCGATCATATTGACCATAAAGTCAGTGAGACCTCCAGCTGGAAACAGAAATTTACACGAAATATAATGAAAAACCTAGCAGTGAAAAAAAACCCAAAACCCTACAGGACATTTCTACCCAGCCCTGAAAACTCTCTCCTCTACCTCTCCCTGTTACTTTTCTCTGATCTCATCTCTTATTGCTGTCCCTTTTACTCATTCTGCTGGCCACCAGCCATGCTGGCTTCCTTCGTGTTCTTTGAACATTCCAGGCATGCTCCTGACTGAGGGCCTTTGCAAGGACTCTTTGCTTTGCTGGGTACACTCTTCTTCCAGATATGGGATGGCAACTCCCTTGCCTGTTTTTGGTCTCTGTTCAGATGTTACCTTCCTAATGAGCTCTATCAGAGTCAGCTCAAATTACTAAAATCACAACATGCCCAGTCTAATTTTTTATAACACTTAACACCTTCTAGCCTGTTTGAAAGTTCACTTTTTACTAAGGATATTCTATATTGCCTGTCTCTCCAAACGATAATGTAAAACTAGGGCATAACCACAATGTGGGGAGCATCCTGGTTTGGGGGGGTGTTAGAAGTTACACTCCCACAGCAAAGAAGTTTAGATGTGTAAATATTTGTTAAAATGATGATTGTATAATGAACTCTTGAAATTTTAAGAAAGTAAAGGAAATCTTTAGGTCCTGAAATACAAAGGTTATTAGAAACCACAGGTAGGGGTACTGTGCTGAAGATCTGGCTACACAATGGGAGTGACAAATGGGGGGTCTTATTAATGCTGAGGGTCTGTTACCTTAAGGGCTGTACAGAGGTCAGAAGACAAAGCCTATGAGTCTCAAAATATGGGGAATTAGGCCTACAGTTTTCACATGAAGCAAACAAGGACCAGAAAATAAGAAAGTTAAAAAAGAAGCTGTCAAGGAATCTGGTCGAAGTAAACACAAATCCTCTTTGGAAGGAACAGTCTTTGCAGTTGTATTAGTCCGCTCAGGCTGCTGTAACAAAATACATACTGCATGGTTTAAACAACAAACATTTATTTCTCACAGTTCTGGAGGCTGGAAGTCCAAGATCAAAGTGCCATTATGGTTGAGTTCTGGTGGGGGCCCTCCTACTGGTTTGCTGACAGCCTCTTTCTCTGTGTCCTCACATGGTAGAGAGAGACACAAAAAAACCTCTCTGCTGTTTCTTTTTATAAGGGCCCTAATCTGATCAGATCAAGGTCCTGCCCCCATGACCTCATTTAACCACAATTTCCTCCCAAGGGTCATATCTCCAAATATCATCACATTAGAGGTTAAGGCCTCAACATGTGAATTTGGGGGAAACACAAAAATTCAGTTCATAGGATCAGTATTCCCCCAAATGTTTACTATTCTCTGGTTACTCTCTCAAAAATTAATTCCTTAAGTATTTAAAAGTACTCGTGTTTATTATTAATTAAAAGTGTTGCAAAGTGTTTCTTGCATGTTTGATTCTGCTTGCATTGATTTCACTGACACAGCAAATGGTTTGTTTGCTCATGTATTTTGTGTTCTGAGCTCATATCCCTTGAAATTTCATCTGGGGGAATTCTTTTCATCTTTGCTTTAAGAATAGTTAAGAACACTTTCCTAGAAGATGCATGTATTTGTTGTACCCAAGTGCCAGTGTCACCACCGTGCTGTGACTACTTCCATTTAGTACTTGCTCTGAGATTTTTTCAGTTCCACAGCGGTTATGGGTTCCATACATTCATGAGGTTGGCTGCTTATAACTAAAATCTCATATGGCAGATATTGTCTCTCTACCTAGAGTTCGGATGGAAATAAGCAAGTTTTCACACTATCCCCATTGGGTGTGTGTGTTTTTTCCAGTGCACACCCTGTAGAATTTGGTTTCAGGGAGAAGCCCACTTTATGTGGTGCCTCTAATACAGTTCCCCGCATTGAATGGGCCAGAGACTTTGTCAACTGTCCTATCTTTCATCCTATTAAATTGAAAGCTCTAGGACCCTGGTAATCTGTAGGTGACCCCACAGAGCCATCAACCTCAGAACCTGCTTATTTATCTGGGGTTAGCCTAGTGGTTTTTGTCCTTTGATGATATTTCTCTTAACTGCTTAACTGTTGCTAATTCAGCTATGCTGAATTTATATATATATATTTATTTATTTATATATATATTTACTTATTTTATTATATATATTTATATATTTATATTGAAAACTAGGAATTTTTTTCAGGACGTTCAGTTAGTCATATTTCCAGAAGTGGAAGCTTCAGTAACTTTTCAAACTTACTTCCCTAGTTTCTGCAAAACCAAAAAACTAACTAATCCTCCCCCATTTCCTTCCTCAAGAAAAGAAGTATTTCACATATCCATCATGTTGAATGACTGTATTTTTCAGTGTCTTTGGCCATACATGGCACTTATATGCTATGATGTTAAAAATCACACTTAATTTAAAGCAAACAACCAAACTCTGTGTTATATGCCTATCTGTCATTCTCTTTGAGTTTGGAGAATGAATTATCCCAATTTTAGGTAAGAAATTGAAGCCAGATTTTACAGCTCCACCACAGTGTTTCCCCTGGGAATTGTGGATTATTGGAGGAAAACAATCTAGCAGTTCCTGAATTTCTATAACTTTAGAAAAAAGAAGGAATGAAAAGGAAATTAAACTCTTAGAGATAGAAAACTTCCTGCTACCCATACCCAATTCACACTCTGGAGCAGAATTTATTTGAAACTTTCATCAGTCCCGGCAATACTAAACCCAAAATGCAGTACTAAATACAAAACACATTTTCCTTAGAAAAGTCTGTTCTATCAACAGCAATTGCTGTCTTAAAGTAGGAGAAAATAAGAGTGGAGAGAGGAATGTAGAAACGCAAGTATGGGGAATAGGAAATGATATAGAGAAAGCATCTTTTATTTCTTTCTCAAAATATAGAGAGGAGATAATACAAGGGCCATATGTGTATGGCTTATATTTAAGTTATGTTATATTAAAAATTCCTCTCCTTAGGAGGCAAGTATACGTACACAGGGGTACTAATATAAGACACTAATAAAAGATGAAATGAACACATTTTAATGTTTTAAGAATGGCACGCTGTACAAAAATTCTTGAACTCTATGTAAGCAGATTTGATTCAAAGAAGTAATTGTAGAGATGAGCTTTTACTGCTAAAGGCTTACTCTCCTAATTAAGCAATATGTCATATTAACATCCCTCGACAGTAGCTTTATGCAAATTCCTACAGCATCTATTTACCTACATATCTGCCCATCTCTCTTCAAAAGAGCTAACACTTACGCTTGTATTACAGAGAACAAAGAAAAGCAACCTGAAGAGAACTTTCTCTGCTAGAAAATGTTGTCTTAGGTAAGTCTCCAAGGTACCTAAGGTCCAACGTGTGGGGGGCAGAAGAGAAACTGCGTTTCAGATCTACCCGAGTGAGAGGTGTGAAAGCCAGGGGACCCAGTGGGCGAGGAGCTACCGGATCAGCAGTCAGGAGGAGATGCTGGGTACAGAGTCACTTTTAGTTCAGAGAGAAAGTCTAGCTAACAACAATGCCTCCTGGAAAAGTGCTCTGTAAATTCTGAGATGCCCTCAGCTCAGAAAAGCAAGTCTTAAAATAAGTGCTCTGGGCGCTGAAAACCCAGAATTCTGTAAAGAATTCACCCAACACAGATAGAAAAAGAGGTTTAAGGAGGGGAGAGGGATACATTAGGAGTTTGGGATTAGCAGATACAAACTACTATATATAAAACAGAGAAATAACAAGGTCCTACTATATAGCACAGGGAACTATAGTCAATATCTTGTAATAAACTATAATGGAGAAGAATATACATAACTGAATCACTTTGCTGTACACCAGAAAGTAACACAACATTGTAAATCAACTATACTTCAGTTATAAAAAGAAAGGGGAATAAAAAGGAAAAAGAGGTTTAAGTACCATCTGGCGTGTCAAGACCAGTAATAGTCACAAATATTCCCAATGGTAATTCATTAATCCATTTGTCAAATTTCTATTGAGTCTATTATGCATCAGATGCTGTGTCAGATGCTGAGATAAATCCCAGTAAAGACACAGACAATCCAGCCTTCCCAGAGCTTAAAGTCAGTTTTTAAAAAAAGTGTAGATATAACCAAAGAAATAATAAGTAGCTTTCTGTATGCTTATTATCTGAGACAAGTGGAGAGAGAGGGCTCTTCCTGAAGTGGAAAGCCAGAGGCAAGAATGCATAAAGGAAAAGAGAGGTCTGGCCCAGAACTGGTGCAGAAGGACATCAGAGCTTTAATAAGAGCACGCTCGCTGTTACTCCCTGTGTGATGCACTAGTGTCAAGTCTGAGGGAGTGCGTAGAGTGTAGCAGGTGAATTCTGTATTGAAAGAGTGCTGTTAAAAACTGGCAAGACTGAGACTGCTCCTTGAGAAGTGGGGCCTGGAAAAACTCCCATTAGATACATTACATAAATGGAGGGATGCTTTTTACTGATACCCGACTCTGTGGAAGAAGTAGGAGTTATTATCGCCACACAGCTCTTTTTCTTTAACTTTTTATTTTATATTGGAGTCTAGTTGATTAACAATGTTGTGTTAGTTTCAGGTGTACCACAAAGTGATTCAGTTATACATATACATGTATCTATTCATTTTCAAATTCTTTTCGCAATTAGGTTGTTACAGAATATTGAGTAGAGTTCCCTGTGCTATACAGTAGGTCCTTGTTGGTTATCTATTTTATATATAGTAGTGTGTACATGTCAATCCCAAACTCCATGACTATCCCTCTTCTGGGTGCCCTTTAATGTGTAAGTTTGATTTATCTATAAGTGTGTGTGCAGGAGATAATCAACCAAGCTCTGGTGATTCTATAAACACATCTTGACCATAGGTAACGTAGTCAGAGCAGGAGCCAAGTAGAAGAGATCTCTAATAGGACATTTTATTCCAATAGTATTTGTATAATTTTTACTTTTCTATTTTAATTAATTTTATAATAGGGCATTTAGAAGTATGCTAGTATAAGGAACTTCTGGCTAATCAAGACATTTCTTTAAGACATAACTCAGCTGAGAAATCACTAAAAACAAACAAAAAGAGATATTTTAAATTCTTCATCCACAGCCATGAAATTAATCCACTGGTATTTTTATACAGGCTTGTTCTTTGGCAGCTCATTTCATGTACTTCATCTGCAGATGTAGTACTTTTTCTTCATTTGGTAGTACAAATTTTCATTTTTTTAACATTTGAAGTATTTTTCTTTAGAAGTGAAGAAAAGTATTCTTACTCTAAAAATTTAGTTTTTAGTAATTAAACAGGGAATTATAAGATCAGTTTGCAACAAACAGGTAGCTGGTTCTATGTAGAACCTCAAAGATTAATAGAAAAGGTAAAAATGGATCAGCAACATTTAATTATCTGAGAGAGAAGAGAATCCAGAATAAACAGCAATGGACAGAAAGCAACTCAGGGAAGCCGTGTGGGGCCGGTTGCCCACCCAGCCAGAGAGTGAAAAGTTCAAATATATGCAAAACAATGACCATTTGGGAAAACTGTGTGTTGTGCCTCTATCTCAATTTCCTCACAATAATAACAAATATAAAATAATGATCTATGAAATAATAAGTAGTTTACAATTAATAAAATTGCTTACAATAATAAAACTGTTGTGTTAATTAATTAAACTAACAGAGGTAGAACATGGAGAGATGGCTGGTATATAGCTAACATTTTCTGACTGCTTTCATTAACGTTGTTAAACGGTATCCCAAGTGCCTATCAAAGACCCCAAAGCATAGCATGTGCTTGATATTGTTTATTTAACCACAGGTTTCCAGGGCAGATCAGGCAAGCATTTCCCCAGGTGTTTCTGACCAAAGAGTTTACATGACTTTTCTTGAAACACCTCTTGAAGCCTCTGGATATACCTGTAGGCTACAGGGATAATGTGGCTCTGAAATTACTCTCTTTGCAGCTAGGGGTATTTCAGCTTGTTTATGTGGCCAACCCGAGGTCTCCTTTCTATTTTACTGCTCCGTGTGAATCTGCAAGGAACTTTATTTTGTCAATAAATAAAATAATAATTGGAGCATTCGAACACACCTGCCAATTTGCTTAGCATACTGACTAGTAATCACGACGTGTTTAGGACATAGGAATACATTTTATATAGTTCCTTTCATGAATTCCAGAATGTGGGACTCAACAAATACAATATTTGCCATTTCCCAGATTAGGAATCCCAGGTAAGCCACTCGTAGATGCCCTAAAAAACCACACCTGGGGAGTGAGCTACATGCTGGAGGCTCTCACTTGAAACAAAAACACCCAAGGGCAAGCAGGAGAGTGCAGGCATTGCCCTAAGTTGTGAAAGTTAATGACAGTTGAAGATTTAGACTCCATTGTCCTACATGTTTTCCTCAAAAAAAACACCCCCAAAAGCCCACCTTATTATATTCGTCACTACTATGTGTCGGTCCAGCGTTTCCATGTGGTTTCTGCAGTTGAGCCATTCATGGCTAGGCTCCAACGTTTGAACATATGCTTTAGTCTGCTTTGGGCTCCTTTGGAGGCATTTCCTCAGCCCTCCCTGGTCGTATTCCACCTCTTCAGTAGCGGACGCGACGGCCACATCCTCTTTCCTGTCAGCTGTGTTCCTCACGCTTCCTGCCCAGCAAAGTCATGTTATGACAAACACTGTGTTACTGCTAGGGCTTGGCCAGGTGCCAATATGACCAATATGGCCGTATTGCCTTGTCAGTAGTTGTTAAGTGTGGCTTGAGGAGGACACTAAATGCACTTTTCAGTAAGTGGCAGCTGCACATAGGTCCACATTTTGCAGTCGTATGGAGACGGCCCGGCACTGCTTCTCCTTCAGAGGCCTTTCGTTGACATTGGATCTTAAAGTGCACTGGTCTGAGAGCTAGCTTGTCAGCCTCCCCAAAGACTGGCTTGCCGGCTTCATTCCATCCTCCTCCTCAGCCTACCCGACGGGACACACGACTACGTCTCGTGGGCAGTTATAACTCAGCATCACTCACTAGCACAACTCAATGTGGTCTTCCCACGACTTCAGCTAGAGACAATGCACAGAAACATTCAGGCAATCCCACAGAATTAAGTCAGGATGATAGCTGAGCATTTAAAAAAAAAGGGGGGGGGGCTGTCTTTATGCAAAAGCAGCTGGAGAAGGCTTTCTCAACAAGAATTCCTTTTAGGCAGCATTTTAAAGTCGACTCCATAAAAGAATCTAAAAAAGAGTGGATATATGTTAGCTGATTCACTTTGCTGTACACCTGAAACTAACACAATACTGTAGATCAACTGTACTCCAATAAAAAAAAATAAAATAAAATAAAATCGACACCTTGTGTTTGAAATCCAGCAAAAAGACAGCAAGGGATTCCTTTCTTGTCAGGACAAATAGCTGGTCATCCAGCTGCTTTATGTCTCTGTTTTCTATAGTCACACATCCATGTAGGGGCATTTGGGAGATATGGTGGTCTGAGAAGAATCTTGGTAACATGTACTCGTATCAGCTTAAACCCTTAGGTTTTAGGCTTTCAGGAGTGTTCAGAAAGTGACCACAGTAGAGTTTACCTCCTTCTTTGATGTTTCCATTAGGAAAAGGACAGAGAAAAACCTTTCTGGAAAAGAATCAATAGGAAAGTTAGGTAATGCCTATAAAGATTATTGTTAGGGAGGACCTGGTGATGACAAAAGTTAACAACCCCTAGTAGGATAAATAAAGCAGTGACTAGGACTCTGTGCCTTGCTCAATTTTATTGAGTGTTTTGTCTTGTAATTGTTTAATTTTTCTTGTCCCTTAATTACACTATGCCCTTAAGTCTTATTTCACTCTACCATTGGTTCTATCTCTTTCAACCTCAATGTGTGTGTGTGTGTGTGTGTGTGTGTGTGTGTGTGTGTGTGTGTGTGTGTGTGTACAGGCACATTTACAGTCTGTATTTTTGGATAAAACTGAACCACAATCACTGACCAGGGTACAGACTGACCAAGTGAGTTGACCCATGACACTTAATGAGGACTCAGCCCTGACTTCCGTGAATGAGGACATCGGTCTAGGATGTCTGAAGGAAGGGTAGGATAGACATTTATCCCCAAATAGAGAAGGCATCAGGAGGGACTGCAGAAAGTTAAAATTACTAAGTATCAACAAAGCAGAGGGTTAATAGCAACAGTTACATGGAAATTTGCTTAATAAAAAGAACTAGTGCTCACTTGTTAACCACAATATTGATACCAGGTTCAAGAACTAGAATTCCCCGAGAGGACACATTCCTATAGCAAAGTCAATCATCTTCTCTTCTTTTGGATAAGCTACATCACTACCTATAAAATGAGAAAGTAGTAACTAACACAGATATTACAGGGATTATTTAGTGACAATAAAGCATGCAAAGTCATAGATTAGTGCCTGTGCATATCAGACCCTCAGTAAATGGTAGTTGGTATTATTATTATTGTGGTTATTTTAATTGTTTTTACATACCTGTTTGACGACATTTTATTGGTATTGTTTGCTACTAGAGACTGACATCTCTTTCAAGAGTTTGAAAAATAAGAATTTTTTAATTGACAAAACTGCATAAACACTAAGATTAAGAATAATTATTGCATGTCATAGTGTGTTATTCATAGATCATATTCCTGGAAAGCTTTCTAGATTGTGTAATACGTTTTCCCACCATTAATAGCTCCTATACCTGCTCTGTATGAATAACGTAAATGTTAAAGACAAGATGATAATCCATCTTTTCATCTTGTAATACATTGTACTCTCTCCTGCATAGACTTTGAGACTTAGCCCCTTAGTCTTTGAGATAATCCACATACTATCAATATTAATGAGTAAAAGTACTCATTAATGGGAAAATTTGGTTCTAGCTTCTATCAACACCAACCATCACTACAGTCATCCATCACTGTTTCTTGCCCGGCTATTTGAAAATTAAGGAGACTTAAACAAATATCTTTAAACTCTATATTTACAATTTTTTCCATAAGGTAATCAAGAATCTGATCATTTTTAGCCTAGGCATGATGGAAGAGTAGAGACAAGTTTATTGTCTAACTACTAAGCTGTAGCTAGAGTCCTTAAAGACAGTTTTTGCTGACCCAGAAAGTTCAATTTAGAAAAAAAAAAAAATCTGTGGTTTCCCTTTGTCAGAAATGAGGAAGGTTTTAGATTTCCTCTCAGGTTAATAGCATCTATTGGGAAGAAAAAGGAATTATGAGGCACACTTAGCAAGAGAGAATTTTACCATCTATGAAAAGATTAAGCTTAATTATGAATTCAATTTATAAAGTCTAGTGTCACCAAGATATATTTCAGCTCTAGACTTTGAGTGTAGCAATATGCTCTAGCTCTAATTTAAAGTGACCGGAGACTCAGCTGACAGAGGAAGGACACTCTGTGCTGTAGCAAATCAGATACAACTTGGATGCTATTCTAATTTTTTTTCACTTTTTTTTCCTTGTGAAATCTTTATGGCTATCATTGTTTTAAAAAAAAGACTTTCATGCCCATCCTTATATGGCAAGAAGCCTCTCTGTAATTTCCAAAAACCAGAAACAGATAACTATCGAAAAGACGAAAATGCTCACTTTCAGAGCATTCTATGACCATCTGGTCCACTGTCTTTCTCCCTCCACCCCCTAAAGTCACATGAAATGTAAAAGTCGTTCCACAGGTATTTAGGATAAAATATGTTCAAAGTGTAAGACCCTTCAGTCTTCAAGCCCACTAAGTCCCAGGGGGATATATCTTAAAAGATGCTTCAGAGCCCCAGTACCTGGAGTTTTTCAGAATCTTCCTTGTAGAAAGAAAATCACCAGGGGAATGATGATGTTGTTACATTCTGCTTCTTTTCTAGTTCTGCTCTGAATCATTTTCCATTTCTATTCTTAAATCCTTTACAACTGAAATGCTTTCCTTGGATGAAGACTGAAATGTTGCTGCATCAAGAATGAAGACAACATCTGTTCCAAGAGCAATTGCTATGAGGCTGGAATCGAAGCACAAAACAGGATCTCTCTAGCACACTCTCTCTTTTTTTTTTTTAATGTCAGTTTCTTTCAGTTTTTGGAACGCAGTCCGAAAGCAAAATGGGCAGAGAAGTAATCTCTTTTCATCTTAGGATGTATTTTTATTAGAATGAACTTAGAAAAGAAATAACGTGTTGCAGAAGGTTATTTAGTCCACTTATGAAGTGACAGCTAAAGAAAGTAAACAGTCTACCTCTTTCTCATTAACTGAATGCTTTCTTGTTTCCCTTTTGGGTAGGTGACCCTACAATATATTACCCAGTTACTGCCTGCCCCCCTGACTCACCCCCACCAAAGTCTTTCTGAGAGTGACAATGGGTGCTCCTAATAATTATTCCAGAACAATGGACATTAGCCACGACCACCCTGGGCCAACTGGGGTGGGTTGGGAGGGAGAGTGGTCATCCTGATTTTGAGAAACAAAATTGCTTTATGGTAAGATTCATATGATATCCTTTATTTTTCTCTACTTAATAATTTCTTCAAGGACAAAATCAAGATAAACTCAGCCTGTTGTTTGGAGGCAATGACCCAGATAGAAAAGATCACGTAACTGCCAAAGGCTCTCTTGACTGAGCCTGTAACAGGAGCTTATAAAACTGTAGCCATGAAATTCCTTCGAGCAAGATGTATGATCTTCAAGAAGACAATTGGGGATTCTTTATTTGTCTGCATAAACTATTTTCACTCAGGGTAATATATAAAGAAAAGGAGGCTTCTTGCCTGAAGAGAGGTCAGTACTTTTCAGTTTTACATTTCTAATATGGACTATAATCTTCAAGGAGAACAGACAAGATACCATCTCAGTAACAACTCTCAAGAACAGCTTGCCTTTCCTGGTGGAGTTAAAAAAATATAAGTACTTCCCATGAGCATAGTATTTGAAGTGATGATTCTCCAAGCATACATTTTCTACTTCCTTGCAAATATTCCTCTCCAGCTTAAGCAGTAAAACTTTGGCAAGAAAGCAAGTCTTTACCTGTAACTGCATTGGCCGGGGTTAATGCCTGGTATTATAAATCAACAGTTAACCGTTAAGTAAAGGGTTGACTTGGACTAAAGGAATATTTTAGGAAAACACTGAGCCTGGAAGTGATACTTGTCTCAACAAAAACAGCCAAATATATAAAAGACGACCAGTACTACCACAGGACAGAAAAGTTATAGCAAGCCTTCTTCAGAATATCCCATTGAAGATCACATTTTTATCATTTGCATGGCTCTATGTGAAGCAAAATGAAAGTGGTGTTATTAAAGCGTATATGTATATATATATATGTATGTATCACAATATATGTATATATAAATAACATATTTATATGTATATATACATATGTGTATGTGTCATACATATGTGTATGTGTCACACATACACTTTTGTTTGGAGAGATTACAGGTAGAGTGTCTAAAAATTACCTTAGAAGCAAAAGAGAAAGACAATAATAGGAAGATATGACATTATCCACATATTTATTGTACCTAGTTGAGTAGTCAGGTTTAATATAGTGGTTCCATTATTAACAGATAGTTTATTTCATACCAAAGGGTCACTTTTTCTTCAGATATTTTTTCTATAAACCTTAAGAAATCCTGAATTGAAAAGCCCCTTCAGATATTGCCTTAGACTTGCTCTTAAGGTGATGTTTCTATCAGCTGATATTCTAGTTTCCAGAGGAGCTGGTAAGGTGAGCTGCATCCTTTAGAAAGATGCTTGAACGGATCCCATTCCTCTGGCTTGAAAGACTCTGTATTCATGGTACAGCAATCTTGAAATCTCAGTTGCATTGTGTCATGACTTACACTTTTTCCACTTGCTTAGTTGAACATCCTAATGATGAAGCAAAATGGCACGTGGCTATTTTCAGGACGTGGCTATTTTCTTTATAATTCCACAGGGGATCGAAAGGAGCCATAGCAGCTTCTGACAGCTTCAGCTATTTGGTGGCAAGAACCACGTGTAGTATTTCATCGTTAAGGGGTACCCGGAAGGGTATGAGTAGGAGTGCCTTAACCGCATGGAACAAAAACCATTTGCTTTCCAGTGAAAAGCATTCTCCACCCACCACAGGCTTCATTAGAAAGGACGCATTAGGCCTATCTATGTCCCCGTCCTTTTTTTTTTTTTTTTTTGATAACAGTATAATTCAAATGGCAAAATGAAATAAATCAGGACTCCGATTTTTTAAGTACTGGGAAATCTGATAGCTTGACACACCAAGCCCCTTGCTTCTCTATGAGAGCATTTCCAATCCTAGATACTGTATATATGTCCTTTCACATCCCTTGACTGAGATTCCTGACGTATTTTGGGTCTTTGAAGACAGAAGACAAAAACAGAACATTTGATAAATTCAGCATCCAGTAACCATGACTGGCATATTTAGAAAAATACTAAATAGCTGCTTTCTTAATTGAGAAACATATGAAGTTGCTATGGATCATGGACAGAGAAAGAATTGCTCTGGTCTACTGATTATGGAAAGCTTTGATAGTTAGACATAGAAGGAGCTTTAGACAACATGCTTTTCAACCCCTCAATTATATAGAGATGAATCTGAAAGATAAAGGGTTATATAAGGCAAAGTTTTCTCCCCCTTGGTTTCAATATAAAACAACTGAAACACCACTGAGAAGCTAAATCTACAAGGACTCCAAAAGATATTAATGTCTGTAAGGTTAATGACCCAAATCCCGGAGTAAAATGATGTAGCACATTGTAATTTTCTGGACTTAAAAGATAGTTCACAACTTGCAACTGATAATCTTCACTTCAGCTCAGGTTCTGGGAAATATGCCTAGGTGGTAAATTTCAAAGTACTACAACAGGAAATACCAAATGAGATTTAAAAAGGAAAATTTTGCAAGGTAATAAAAATGTTGTATGATGGATCACTGGTATTAAATGTAAGAAACTCAACATTCAGGAAACTACGCTACAGAGACCTGGTCTAATTTTTCAAAATAATTTTGTATGAGATGCTTTTTGAGTTGGCAGAAGCCCAGCTGTTGGAACATTTGATATCTCTGCTGTATAGGAAAGGTAGGATGCGAATGTACAAAGGCTTACGTTGATGTTACCAAGAGCAATGAGAGGGCTGAACAACTTAATAATAGTATTACCCTTAGGCTTGAAATTGTCTCTGATAGCTCTATATGCTGCTAATAAATTAATGGGCTTTGAATTTGCGTGAGTACCATGCATCAGGAGAAATGTGGAATGTCAGAGTTAAGAAATCTGTCACTCAGTACTTTTTTTTTTTTTTTTTTGCGGTACGCGGGCGTCTCACCGCCGTGGCCTCTCCCGTTGCGGAGCACAGGCTCCGGACGCGCAGGCTCGGCGGCCACGGCTCACGGGCCCAGCCGCTCAGCGGCACGTGGGATCCTCCCGGACCAGGCTCGGCGGCCATGGCTCACGGGCCCAGCCGCTCAGCGGCACGTGGGGTCCTCCCGGACCGGGGCGCGAACCCGCGTCCCCTGCATCGGCAGGCGGACTCCCAACCACTGCGCGACCAGGGGATACCCTGTCACTCAGGACTTTGAAGAGATTCTGAACCACCTGCAATATGGCATTGCTAAAAATTAGTCAGATTCGAGTTCCTAACCTGAAAAAAGTAACAACATTGACACAGCTGATGACACTTTAAACCTGCATTCCAATACCCAGCCCTAACTGCCTCTCCTGCCACTTAATTTGTTTATAAAGAGATTACTATTATGTCAGTACGCTTATAAGACAATACTGGTAGCCACCATTTTCAGGACTGAATTAAGTGCGATGATAGTGTAGTTAAGATTTTTGCGGAAACTATTAATCTGCATGTTCTTTTAAGTCACAAATATACTAGGAGAGAAAACTGTTCTCCAGGGAAAATTTTAACTGAAATTTTCCTTGATCTTCTGTTTCTTAGGATGCATAGGGTTTGTGTTTTGTAGGCACTGTGGGATATTGTGTTTGTCTGTTGCTTTTTAACCGCGACGAGTTTCAATTAGATAAAGAAGAATAGACAAGTGGAACAGTCACGAAAATTTTTTTAAATGACTGCAGCAATTCTCAGCATAATGCATATGAAAATAAGTTTAAGCATTTGGATGATACTGTTTGAGATTCAATCCTGTGGATAAGAGAACAGATGAGAGTACATCCAAGCAAGAGATTTG
Source organism: Physeter macrocephalus (assembly GCF_002837175.3). Taxonomy (NCBI): domain Eukaryota; kingdom Metazoa; phylum Chordata; class Mammalia; order Artiodactyla; family Physeteridae; genus Physeter; species Physeter macrocephalus. The sequence continues at coordinate 76,956,608 of NC_041232.1, read as the reverse complement.
AAGAATGTCAGAAAGTACTAATTATTCTCAAGAACTTTTAGAGGCAAAATGCAAAGTTATTAATACATAAATATGTTTAAAACCCAAACTGGTAATACATCCTATGTGTATAGATCTTTTACTACCATAAAGACCAAATCCAGTTATAAATTAAATCAATGTAAAACTATAACCAATAAAATTCTAATTACCGCTATTAAAATTATGTGATAGATGATATTTTATAAACTAAATTTGTGATACTGGCTTTAGTAGCAATAGATGTAAGAGCTTATTTTATATCTACTTGATTTTTTGAAATTGAACATGATGAATCATTTGAATTATCATTTCTAGAATTATTACTGTGTTTTTCTCTTTTAAAAATTATCTTGTTCTTTAAATATTCTTTTATATGTATAAAATAAGCTACAAGGATATATTGTACTGCACAGGGAATATAGGCAATATCTTACAACAATTTTAAATGGAGTAGAGTCTATGAAAATTTTGAATTGCTAGGTTGTACCCCTGAAACTAATATGACAGTAAATCAACTACACCTCAATAAAAAAATAAAATTTAAAAATAAAAAGATATGCTTTTATTATTTTGATAGACCAAAAAAGTAAATAAGCCATCCTTGAAATGATATTAAAATACTTTTAGGATGCAAAGATAAGTTATTCATTGTAGATTTTACGTATTACTTATGATCCGGTACAGTATATACATGTAGGATCCCTGAACCACATCTACGTGTCATGGTGGACTTCCATCACAGTCATATATATTCTGTTGTGGGTCCTGTCATGGCTCAATTCTGCCCTCACTTCTTCTGTATGAACCATGGAGAAAATTTTGTACATTGTCACTGTAACATCCTGTGACCAACTTGGGACAAACATTAAACAAAAATGAAAATAGTGACATTAAATTGGGGAATTTGACATATTTCCAAATATCGATTTATAAGTTTTTATATACTAGTATGAGGATGAAAACACAAAACATTAACCAAGCTCTCTGACACTGTAGACTCTATCACTGTGGTAGGTAGAATAACGACTCCCCCTCAAATGTCCCTGCCCTAATTACCAGACCCGTAAATATATTACCTTACATGGCAAAAGAGACTCTGTAGATGATATGGAGACATTATCCTGGATTATCCCAGTGGGTCTAATCTAATCACAGGTGTCCTTAGAAGTGGACAATCTTTGCCTTCAGAGATCAGGGTGAGATGCAGCAAAGGAAGAAGAACTTGACCCAACATTTCTGGCTTTGAATATGGAGGAAGAGGTCATGTGCTAAGAAATGTGGTTGCCCACTAGACACTGAGAAAGGCAAGGAAACCGATTCCTGCCTGGAACCTCCAGAAAGGAATGCATTACAGTCGGCATCTTGATTTCAACCTAGTGGATCTCTTGTCAGACTTCTGGCCTACGGAATTGTAAAATAATACATTTATATTGTTTAAGAAACTGAGTTTGTGATAATGTGTTAGAGCAGAGAAAAACAATCTCATACAGTTAGGGTACAAGATAAATCAAATTTCTATCATCATAATCTATGGTCTAGTGGTGGATGTGGTCAAATATCTCAATTAGAAGCAGTGTGATTATCACTAAAATCTGGAAAGCAAGTGTTACAATGGACTTACACAGAAGCAGCATGAAAGTAAGCTAGGTTGAAGTAGAGGATGAATCCGGGAAAATATGGGGAAAGTGAAAAATGAGTAGGAGTTAGCCAGTGGTGGAGCTAGGGGGAAAGCTCTAGTCACTATGTGTCATGGACAGGCAACCAGAGAGCACAGCATGGCTTAGGATGCAAATTAAGTAGAGCAGGGCTGGACTGCAGTGTGGAATCACATCAGAGGGTAGAGGACAGGGCCAGAGGAGAGGGTTGGTGTCAGAGAGGTAGCCAGGGACTAGACCATGTAAGAACATCTAAACCATCTTACGTTGTTTAGGACTTACACTGTGGGAAATGTTTTCAGAAAGGGGTGACACTACCTTCTACAGCTCAACAGTTTATGTTAGGGTCCTGGGGTATCTTACAACTCGGTGATGCCAGTGAACATTTTATTTACTTGGTGAAAACTGGAAAGCTCCATTTTGTATAAGAATGTCATAATAAGATATTTCGTTTCTTGTAAGACCAGAAGAGATTTAACCATGCATTAGGTAAGAGCTTTGAACTATCAATTTTTTGTTTCTATCTCACAAACCTACATTGTAACATTATTAAAATTTGTTTAAAATGTTTAGTAACTTAGAATAACAAGCTGTTTTTAATCTTTGGCTCAAATAGATGTTGTAATAGCTGTGAGAAAATTTTAATATTGTTAAGTTCATAACATACAATTTATATCCAGCTTAGTATGGCTAAAGAACTCTTCTCCTATAAAGAGGTCTCAAATCAAATGTTACAAAGTTTGAGCTATGTGCATTATCTCTCATTTAGGTCACAATGGGGCAGATAGCAGGAAAGAAAGTTTGTATGACTGAGCCCATGGGGGGCAGGCACTGTGCCCCTCGGGGTGCATACAAAGATGGAGACGTCTAAATCCTTCTCAGAGAGCTTTGTACTTTCAGAACAGAGACATAGATAAGTGAATAAATAATAGATGATGAGTGCTATGATAGGCTATAGAGAGAGTGGAGGAACAAAGGAGGGCTTTTCCATTCTCCCTGGAGGTTTCCTGGTGATGGAAATGGAAAGGCCCAAACAACCAAGTCTTCCCATAGGGCCTGGTGGACCAGTGGAAAAAGCACAAGATAATAAGTGGGAAAACCCAGATGCTGGGTCTTGTTGGACCATCATACTATTTTTGCATCTTGCATCTTGAGAAAGGTTTTTAAGCTCTCTGTGCTTTGGCTTCTTCATCAATACAAGTAAAGCATGTGTGTCCTCACCTTTGTTCTATGAACTCTCAGTGTTTTGTAAAGGAGTATCAGAGGCTACCATGGGGGAGGGGTTGAGGAAACGAGGCTCTAAGCACTGCTTCAACCACAGAAGTTTCACCAATGTCTTTTTCACTGATTGGCATTTATACACCTTAAAAAAAAAAGAGATTTCTGCTTTTAAAAACCTAAAAATTTGATAATCCCTGGACAACATTGATCTGTTATTGTCTCCAGGTCGAAGATCTGTGATTCAGAGTTTTTGTTTAGTTTGGCATTCCTTTTGTAGTTTCTCCTCTTCTTCTGATGCCATTATTGATTCTGGAGGCAACAGGGCCTTCCGGTAAGATCTGCTTTCCATTTTCCTTGTATGAAAAGCCAGAAATAGCTATAAGGCATAAATTCACCAGGAGCTTAGCATGTTTTCAATCACCAAGGAGAAATTCTTAAACTTAAATTCTAACCATTCCAGGTGGAAAGAATATAGGCAGAAATGAAATATACTGCCTTGCATAGTATATAATCAATTATCTGAGAGTACAATATTTTAGATTTCATGACAGTCTGCTCTTCTTTCTTCTCTCTACCTGTATGTGATTACCCACCTTTTGATCATTTCACTGCTCTTTAACATTTCCATAAAAATATAGGCCAGGAAATGAGGCAGTTGTATAACAAATACACTTAAACGTCATTTATTATTAGCAACTTTTCCTGAAAGTTAGAATGGAGAAAAGGTTGAAACTAGGAACTAATAGAACTTTGGGGTTATTTATCTTCTTCATTTGTTGATGCCTTGCTACTATTCAGCGAGCTGAACATGGATAATTGAGAGTCTGCCATCAAATAAGGGTCCTTGAAATTACAGTTTTAAATATAAATGATTGTAAAGTCAAATCATACACACACTACTAACTCGTAGTTACAACAGATGGATTCAGAGATATTTTTACTTATTCAGGAATATGTCATTTCCTTCTAGACATCCACCATTTATTTAGTTGCTAAGCGATTGGGGATATGGAGACATATAAAGTGGAGAAATAGTAGCTTGCTTTCAAGAATATTAAGAATAAGTGAAGAAAAAAGCGAGAAAGAGAGACACTGAGAAAGAGACAGAGAGAGAGATATCAGATATATTCGTATGATCCATAGTCTATAATTATGAAAACTCTTAATTTATAATAATTGAAAGACTGATTTGTAGAATAACTGCAAGTAGGCTCCTTAAGGAATAAAATATTGAAAAATAGAAAATTATTACTCAGAATTAAATTAGTATTCCAATTAAACATTTTTTGCTTTACTTAGAAACCTTCCGGCTTTGTTTCCATTTTAACGTTTGTTCATAATTTCACAAAATGTGCATTTGAGAATCTTTCCTTCCTTCCCCCTTTTTTCCTTCCTGTGGATGATTATGTGTTATGTGTTTGTCCAGTTAGTTAGTTTGTTTGTTTCCAGAAACTGTGTAAGGTGGCTATATCTCTCCGATAACCCCATCTGCTTCCTTTGGGTCTTTTTAAGATAGCTATCAGCCAAATATTATATTACAACATTGAAGTTTTATAACCTCACTTCTCTCAGCAGAACACCAAGATGATCTTTATTTACATAAGTTTTAAAAAGCACAGACCCATTACTCAATGACGGGATCAAAGATAAGATCATGAAGCAGTTACATCTCTGTTGTTTACTTTTGCTTATTCAAATTACTGTCTGTAAAACTTTAAGCATTCACAGGGCAGTATGAGGTGAGGGTTCTGGTCCCTTTAGCTATTGTTTACAAGTAAAAAAATTTTGAGACAATATGTTCCACGTAGGGAATAAAGGAAATCTGCAGACATGAGAGTGGTCAGGCATCCCTCAGACAAAATCTAGAGGCCCATCTCCTCCCATGAATTGCCTCTGCTTTTGCCTGGAAGAGAAACACACAGCTTTCTTGTTTTCCCATCCTCTGCTGGTCCTTCTGTTCCTGTGATCTATGAGAATTATGCCAATAGGTATTGTACATCCTGGATCAAGGCTCCCTTTGGCGCTATTCTGAATCATTTCTGGAGTCTTTTACTTTCCTATTGTGGAAACTTAAGCCCGCTATTTGGAAACTCCGATTGTATTCTCTGTCATCTCTGTTTCTTAAGTACTTTTTATTACAATGGAACTGGAAGTTGTTATACAATTTGAACAGCACTTTGTAGGAATTTCCAGTCTTCTATTTTCACCTTTGCTTTTATAAAAACTTCAGTCAACCTTTCATTGTGCTGTTGCCTACAAACGGAAAATAATAGCCCATTTAAGGATATCTGTTTTTGAAAAATAGGTTCTGTGCTGCTGAGAAATACCATATAACATTACAGTAACTTTTTAATACTCTTTGACTAGTACTTCTCGTCAAAATAGAGGAGCAAAGCGATACTTATTTTCAAAAGAAAACCATCTTCTTTTTAGAAGAAGGGGCATTGCCTTCATTATATCATAAGGTATATTTATTATATATTCTGTTACCTAAAACATTGTTACAAGTTAGCACTTCTATTGCTAGAGAAAAAGCAGTTGGGGAAAAAAACTATTGCCTTTGATGAAAGGTGGGAAAGTTGGATAATTGAAGAGACGTATGCAAGCATCATATGCTCTTCATAACGTGAAATGATCTTCCAATGTGTTTCATTCTTGTTTTATTTTCCTAAATGGTTGCCAGTAGATTTTCAGTTCTCAGAGGGCATGACACCATGAATATTAAATTCATTCACGTGGGGCTTCCCTGGTGGCGCAGTGGTTGGGGGTCCGCCTGCCGATGCGAGGGGCGCGGGTTCGTGCCCCGGTCCGGGAGGATCCCACACGCCGCGGGGCGGCTGGGCCCGTGAGCCGTGGCCGCCGAGCCTGCGCGTCCGGAGCCTGTGCTCCGCAACGGGAGAGGCCACAACAGCGAGACGCCCGCGTACCGCAAAAAAAAAAAAAAAAATTCATTCACTTATTTTGTCATCTTTTCCTTTACCAAATAATGCCTAACTTTTGTTGAACATTCATTCATTGTTAAGAAACTTGCATGTGAATTACAAGATACATGATTTGGGGCAGGACACTAATCTCTCTGTGCCTGCTTCTTTATCCTTAAATCTGGGGGGAACCATAGTCCTTTGCTCATAGCTTATAGGATTCTTGCAATGATTAAATCTAAGACTTTGAACAAAATATATAGAACAGGGCTGGCACTTAGGAAGTGCAAGTAAATATTACCTTATAAAGAAATTCTTTTCATTTGCCCCCAAACCCTCAAAGTAATTATCATCCTTATCAATGAGTATCATTTCCAGATGCAGATATCGAGATTCAGAGAAGTTACTTCCCTACCTAGAGTCTTCCAGCAAAAAGGCAGTCAGGCTAGGATTTAACTCCTAGACCCCACTGATATTTTCTCTCATTTCCTGAGCAGCTACTATGCAGAAGTGCTTTCCAGGCTTTAAAGACACAGTATAAAATAAAGTTTTAGTGGAATGAGTCCAAGCTTGACAGGCAGCCAAAATGGTCAAATGGTGGCTTGGTCACTTATAGTGGGACCTTGTCAATTAATCTCTCTGAACTTCACTGTCTTTCTTTATTAAAACAGTGAAGACTGTAATAACTACCTTCCAATCCTGCTGTTGTTGTGTATATTGCATGGGACAAAATATGTTGTGTGGGGTGCCTAAAAAGTGTGCTAAAATTAAATTTTAGAAAATAGTTATTGGTCATTCACATATAGTACTCTGCTAGGTACAGAAAATACAATGTGGCCAAAACTGGCAGTGTGTGCCCTTATGAAGCTTGTATTCTATGTGTGAAGACCAATTTTAAACTAATTACAGAATGAACTATATAAACGCAATTTTGATAAATATCATGAAGAAGTACAGATTAATGAGCTTGTGTAATGGAGGGACCAGGTCTAGTGTGTTGGTCCAATGATTGGGAAAACAAAAGTAGTAAGGTGAGCTAGACACAAGAAAATCAGGTTTTCGTTAAGGTATAGAACAACAACTATGACTAATTGTAGGTTTAAAATTAAGTGTAACTTTGTCCTGTCTCCTGAGATACTCAACCATTAATTGAAGAACCACCTGTGAAAGGGAGCTTTACCCACTACGGATATATTTTTGTCCATTTCCTGGACTCTTAGAGATATGGATTTACTATTGGAGTTGCAGAAATGAGGAACTTCCTAATCAGGACTACATTTGATAGGGTCACAAAAAAAATTCAACCTATTACCTGTGGAAATGGCAGACATTGATGCTTCCATTTTCCATCAAAAGGGTACTTCAAGGCGTCCTTTCTGCTTTCCTCGTCATTCGAGCAATAACGTGAACTCCTTTTTAGATAAAGAAAAGTATTTTTCTTTACACTACGACAGCTAACTCAATTTCAAAATCCTAGAGTGGATGCAAGAATATTGAATTTTAAAAATGTATTAGTTAACTGTTTAATATTAATACCTACTAAAACAAAATAAGTGCTGGAAATGTTATAGCAATCTTATTCTGAATATTGAGCATGAGTGTTCTCTAAAACTGAATATATATAATTTTTTCTAGTAGCTCCATGAATTATATCTGTTCTACTCTGTGATGGGATTATGGCATAAGCTCTTAAGAAAGGAGCTATATTATTTGTCACTTTAAAAATTTTAATAAGTGTAATTTAATCAGACCGTGGAATGAAGTAAAATAAAACTTTGTTTCCTTTGCACATGATTACAGTTGAATGAAAGAGAATATAAATGATTTATAAGGGTTTATAACCTCAGTAACTGGATTTCTACATTACTATAGTAATGAATGACAAAAGATAAAAATAACCACATTTATTGGACTGGAGGATCTTTTCTTGAGATATTTGATTTCTTTATTACATTTTTAAAGGAATTTTCCTTTTGAAATTTTGTTGATTGATAATTTAATTTTTTTTCAATAATTAAAATTATTTATAATGCATGAAATTTATTAAAAATAAAATCAATGTATATTGTTACCCAGAAAGAGCCACTGTTAAAATTGGAGTAAGTTCAGAAAGTTCCTAGGATCATTCAAATAAACTGTGATAACATTGTACAAACTATTCGTTTATGACTTATAAAATTTCCACTCGGGGTATGTCCCCTTTCATTCTTTTTTTTTTTAATAAATTTACTTATTTTTGGATTTTCGTTTCTGTGCGTGGGCTCTCCAGTTGCGGAGAGCAGGGGCCAGTCTTCATCGTGGTTCACGGGCCTCTCACTGTCGCGGCCTCTCCCGTTGCGGAGCACAGGGTCCAGACGCGCAGGCTCAGTAGTTGTGACACACGGGCCTAGCCGCTTCGCAGCGTCGGGGATCTTCCCAGACCAAGGCTTGAACCCATGTCCCCTGCATTGGCAGGCAGATTCTTAACCACTGCGCCACCAGTGGTTTAATCCTTTCTCCTTTCTTTTCTAATAATCCTTGCTTCAAGGGAGACTATTTTACTGGTATTTTTTCCCAAAAGTAGTATTTGGTTTTTTTGGGTCAGATCATTTTTGTGTTTCACTACTTTCTGTCTTGAAACATTCCTTTTTCCATACTTTATACTTACTACACCTTTTCAACCAACTTACGTTGAACTTCTAACATTTATTTCCAGTCTTTCTTATGCATTTAAATAAATGTATGCTTATATATATATATATATATATATATACTTCAATATAAGATTTTAACTGCATTCCACAATTTTTTGTTATTTAGTACTTACTAATTTTTTGTTTAAAAAATTGTGATTACTTTATTTCACCCAAGAGTTTTAGAAGAGCATTTAAATTTTTAAATATTTTTTAAAATTTTTATTTCGAAATTAAATTGTTATGAGAAGAAATATTCTGTGTCACAGTAATGTTTTGAAATTTGTTGAGACCTTTCTGAGAGCTTATATTGCCATTTAGTAAAGGTAAGTTAGTTAAAAATTAAAATGTATATTAATATAAGTTGATTTTTTAAAATGTATATTCTCTATTCATTAGGCTCAGTAATAACTATCATTTAAATTTTGATAGTTTTATTGTAGCATCGAACATTACTTTGTTCTGAAAAGTCTGTTTCTTATAAAACTGTATTTTTAAAAAATCCACAATAATTATAAATTTGTCAATTTATTTTGTATACATAAGATTTTACTTTGCCTATTTGCTTTTGTCTTATTGTTTAAAAAGCGTCAAATTGGATAAAGAAGGACTCATTCTAACAATAAAAAGAGCTATTCAACAAGAAATAGTAGTATTTGTAAATTAAATGGAAAATACAGTATGTTCTGATAGTGCTAATACTTCATGGCTTTTTTAGATAGTATTTTCATGCCATTTAGTTACATATATTTTTCATTTCTCTTTTTTTGTTATAGGGCATAGTGTATCATAGCATAATTTATAAGATGTTCATATGCAGAGTACATACCCTGGGAATTTTGTATCCAGTTTGAAAATACTGTCTTTAACTTATCATTTACAGATATATTAAACTAATTTCTGTCATCATATCTCTTCTGCTTCACATTTTCATTTTTTTGTTTTAATTTTTTCATTTATTCTCCTATTTTTAATGTCTATTATTTATCCACTACTTCTAGATTTATGTAAATGCCTAATAATATTTTCCAATGATTTTTTAATATTGCCTATTATTTACCTTTTTCTTTTTAAAAATCTCTAGAATTTAAAAAAATATAAAGACCTAGTGATATATTTTTCTATTCAGTGTTTTTCTCCTACAAAAAAATTCTACCCAAATTTAGCATTCTCCCTTTACTTCTTTTAGCTAGGGATGTTGTTATTGTGGTCCAGAATTTTGTTTTACTTTTCCTACCCATGAAAAATACAACATTATTTTTAAGTAGAGTTAATTTAGCTTATCAACCCATATCATTTCTTGTACAATTCTTTCTTTTGTCTTGGACTTTCTGTATTCACTTTTACCTAGTTTTGTTTCATTGTTTCTGATTCTTTCACAGGATTTATATTTATTTTTAAGGGATTCTGTTCCTTAATATATCTCTTTGAGCTTCTTAAACTTAGTTGTTTTAATACTTTGTCAGACTGATTCAGAGAATGAACTTTTTCTGGAGTGAATTCCTATTTCAATTGTTGAATTTTTTTTTGGCTAATTTTCAGCATATGATTTCTTGTTTAGTTTTGGATTTTGAGTTGGGTTATTAAATATATAAGTGTATTAAAACCTGAAATCATACAAATATAAATAAAAATGTTAAGTTGATGAATTTCTCTAAAAGAAAGCAATGGAGCTTTAAAGAGGTTGAAGTCCCAAAGATGAATCAACTCTCCAGAAGTCCACGAAGCCTGCAGGGTGATTAGAGAGTGAAGATGGTCTGTATTAAGGACACACAACTGCAGAGAAATCTGAGGAAAATACCAAATATGTATAAGAGCACACAGTTATCCAAATGCCAATTGAAGATATTTATTCAATCACTATATCTCCCATATTCACAAATGGGGTATTGAATCTAAAATAGGGTTTATGTTCATTTGTCTAAACTACCAGCTTTAAAAAGTACTCCCCTTCTCCAAATTTCAACACTGTAATGCCATGAAAGCAATGTTGTGTTCATATAAAGACCCAAAGCATGTGTTCTTTGTAAGCAGACAGCTTTCTTCCATATAACAATTTGAGCCATACAGGTTCTTTCACACGGGGTCCCACCTTCCCTGGGAAACAGTCTCTACACAGCGGGCAGATGGGAATGGGAGAGTAGAGAAGACCCAGATGTTTCTTACACTTCCCAGTCTGATCTCTGTCTAAGTCATCTGTGAACTATCCAGATGCCAAGAACTTTATGAAATATAATCCCTGATTGGACATATGGACAGCCTTCTGGAAACAAGTGCCCACTGTGAAAAAGGGGGCATTATTTCGTATTTGACAGCTTGCTGACTGTGCCACAAGGCCCTCAAAACTAAGAAAATTTTGTCTGTGGACATGGCTTTTGTAGCAACACCTTTTTAAACAGAAAAACTTTTAACATCCCATTTCACACTACCGATACTGGTGAAGAGGGAAAAGTTGCTCGTATAACTTCTATTTTCTAGGAATTTGTTATCTTCCTAAGCAATTCTCATAAGAATGCATTCTTAAGAACATGTCTCAAATGAACTTACCATACATTGTAAATCACCAATAACGAAAAAGAGTTAAACAAAATATCAAATTTTCACTTTGAGGAAAACTCCGTTAATTTAAACGAAAACTTTGATTCTCCTGCCATGAGGGTTATTGGGTAAGTGTGAACACCTGAGAAGAAAGTTTCTGTTTCCAGAGATTCTGTCATTACACAGGCAATGATGATGCCACCTGACTACCACTATTATTTTATTTCCCTTTGGGGAATCAATCTTTTTCCTATGGTTAATGACAAGAACATTTTCAAACCTTGTAGATAGTAGAGATTTTTAGAAGATGGGTTTTTTTTGTGATTTACTTAAATTTATTTCTGGCAAATGCATTTGAGGTGAGAAAGGTCTAACAAAAATTCTTGAAATTTATTCTCAAAGCTGTCTTTAAAAAAATGTAGCACAAATACACAAAAAGTTTGTTGCCTAAATACATTTTGTCATCTATCCCCTCAACACAAAAGTATGTACACACTTAGTAGAGTATGAATTATTTTATGATATGCTGATTTTCCCTAGCATTATCTTCCAAGGCTCAAAATTTCACTTCTAACAGATCTATTTCCCATTTTGAACAGTTATTCTCATCCTTTAGCTGTTCAATAGCAATTTAATGGTAATTTAAAATTTAAGAAGTAATTATAAAGAAAAATTGAAATAGTGGTCTTCACATTACTCACTGTATAAGTTAATTTTCAAAGTAAAAAAAATATTTTTCATAGTAACAGTTTATCTGACAGAATTTCCCAATATAAAATGCATATGAAATATTCATGCTAAAAGCTAAAGAAATGGTAATGGGAACTTTTGAGAATTTAAAGCTAATTATCATGATTAATTTAGCTTCACCTCTAAGCAATACTAAAATGTACCAAATGTGGACACCATTATCACTCATATTTTGTCTTTGTTAAAGGTTAGTATTTTTAGTACTAATGCCCTGAGTAGGCTGTATTTCTATTGCGTTATTTTCAAAGTGGTGCATTTTGGAGGTGATTCTGTCCAAATGGAACTGCTTTATTTGTGTAATTTATTTTTATATCCTGACTTTGTGCTAATACTGGGGAGATACAAAGCTGACTTGCTGTCTGGATAACATTCCTGTGTACCGCTACAGGTATCTGACTTTTTCACTCGTAGCTAAGATGAAACGTGAAAGTATAGGAAACTAAGAAGATATGAATTCTAATTGCATGTCCCTGAATTAGTTATGCCATTAGGCAGCCAACTCAGTTCTCTGCATCTCCTTCCCTCACAAGTTTGTCAGGAGGATTAAAATTTATATATATATATATATATATATATATATATATATACACACACACATATACTGTTTACAATTGTATTTTTATTACAAATTCAGTTTCCCATTAACACTAATTTGTAATTGTCCAACTTTCTCATTAGTATACATGATCAAGAATTAAGTGTCCATTCTCCAACCATACCCTCTCCCACTTTTTCCTAAGAAGAATAAACACTAAGTTGTTATAAATCATATCTAGTAATTTTGGCAAATCAGAATACAGCATTTATGTGGAAGGTTTGTGACTGTACAGTTTTAATTATATTAATGTGGTAATTTCATCCACTTGTATGTATGATTGTATGCTGACTAATGTATATATTACACATTTCTTTCAAGACTGTAGAGAATGAAAGAATGTAAAGAACACTTACTCCAAAGCAAATAATTTCTATTTAGAAACTTGTGCAGTTAAGAGATCACAAAAATGTTAACAAAACACATAAAAAATGTTAAGCACTCACTCTTTGCCAGTTCCTTCCACATGTAATCACTTTTAATCATCACAATAGTCTTATTAACTGTTATCATTACTTTTTATTTTATTTGAAAAGAATATTTCATGTGTGTAAAATGTGATTAATCAGAATCATTGAATCATGGTGCACTCCCAACACTGAGCCAAGAATGACCATTTAAAAAAATTTACTTGATGTTTATTCATTGTAAATATAATAAGTATCTACAAACTCACCACTGCAAATAAGAGATAGGAACTTGCAGTAATCACATGTCTCTGCCCCTCACCCTATCTACCTCCTTATAGAAATAAACATCTCTGGAATTCCATGTCAATCATACAATTTGCTTTTTAAAAAAATAATTATTGTTTCAAAATGTATCTCCACAAATGAAAAATACCCCCCCAATATTATATTCTTTATTTTATTTGTTTCTATATTCAATAAAATGTATCATGCCGTCACTTGTTAAAATTATTTTTTTCCCATTTTAACATTAGGCTAAGATTCATCCATACTGTTGCATATTACTATGTAGTGAATGATTTTGTATAATAGCCCTATATTTGAATATGCAGCAGTTTTGTTCATCAGTTCTCCTTTTGGTGGACATTCTGGTTGTTTCTGGGTTATTGCTATTGTGAATAATTGTTGTTATTACTTTTCTTTTCTATATAAAGCGTTGTATACATTGTATTTGTACTTGGCAGGGAAGTCCTGGTAATATGCTATTTGAATGTCCAAATTTTAAAAAATAAAACCAAATGATTTTCCAAAGTGGTTGCGCCTAATGCTTCCACTGACAATAAAACCAAGTGACTGCACGTGTGCTCTCCCATTTGATATTCAGACTTTAATTGCTGTCCATCAAATGGATGAATATTGTATCTCAGTATGGTTCATATATGCATTTCCCTGATCATTCGTAACCTTCAGGATCTTGTCACATGTTTAGAAGTCAAGTATGTTTCCTTCTTGTGAGATATTTATTCATACATTTCCTTTTTTCCATTGAACCTGAGCTTTTTAAAATTCACTTCTAGGAATTATTTTTTGTTTATTTGTCATTTCTATGTCACAGACATTTTTTCCATTTATAATTTGCTTTCTTATTTTCTTTAAAATGTCTTTAATTAAGCAAAACTTTCAATTGTATGTAGTCATATATATGATTTTATTTTTTATTTATGGTCAACACTTCTTACCTTTATTGTGTACTAAGTGTTTTCATTTTTAAACACGTCTGGAGTTTATTTTTGTACATGGTGTGAATTAGGAATTTGGTCATATAATTTATCTATGAATAACTATCTTTTCCATCTTTACTGAATAGACTCTTTTTTTCTAAAAAAATTGCATATCACGTGTCATATACCAAAATCCCATAAATTGGAATAATTTTTTGACCCTTGATCTTATTCCATTTTTCCATATTGCCCAACCCTGCCTAAATAATATGATTTTCATTATAATAAGTCCTTAATACATCCTCGTGTATGGTAAGGGAAATACCCACCCCTTGATCCTTCAGTCCAGACATTTTTGTTTCTGAAGAAGTTCAGGATCCAGTATGTTGACTTCCTTTTGAAATAACTTGCTCCTTGACTGTCTTATTTTTTTCAGCTTTACCATATACCCACCCCTGTGTCAGCTACTCTTTCATCAATGTTTATTGGGGATGAAATGGCTCAGAAGTTCAGTCTCAGCGAGCTCTGGGGAAGCTCAGCTCTCCATGCTGGCAGAGAGAACCAACGATCATGCCAGCGAGGTGTCATAGAAGAAGCAGACCTCTGGTTTAGACCTCTAGGGCCATTTTATAGATGACGAAATCGAGGTTCCGGGGGTGAAGTTTGTTCATGGTCACGTATCTATTAAGTAGAACAGACAGAATAGCTGACTTCCTGACTAGTTTCACCCCCAGCTTGCATTTCAAATACCTTTCTATATTTTATTTCTAAGAAAATACTATTCTATAAATAGGAATGGTAATTTTCTCTGATATCAAAGTACAACATCCAAGAAAATTGCTGAATACGATGATTAGATTTTCAATAAGTAAGCAACTGAATGCCATAGCCATCAAGACATCAGTGCTTCTACATTTTTAGATTATTCTCATGTCTAGTTGGTTTCTGCCAAAACTGAAATCTGACTTTCAATCATAGGCAGCAAAATGGCGGGGTGGGGTGGTGATTTGTTTGTTCATTTTTTTACTGTTCTTTCCTAGGTTTTTTTTTTTTTTAAATAATTTGAGGCCATGAGTAAGGGTAAAATAAACTAATGACATGGGGGCTAAATAGTCAATCCAATTTCTGAAGATGAAGAGGTTGTACTTTTGAAATTCATGTAGAGGGATAGCTAGGGAGTTCAAAATCATCAAATTTCTCTCTGCAGTTCTCAGCTTTAGAGACTGAGATGGTATTAATCTTTGAGAAATGTGCTTTTTCATCTTGGCTAGTTTTTCTTCCCGAGTACGAAATGGTAAAATCAAACAAGACAAAAAAAGTAGAAGAGAAGTATCTTTGTTTCTTAGGAAATAATATTCTTACCACTTTACCAAGGCTCAAATTGCTTTTTATTTTGTAGACCAGAATCTGGAAAAAGCGTGTAATGCTGCAGACTGTTAGTGAAGTGTCTGATAAGGCAGACTTTTATAAGTGTGCTAGGCTGATAGAGTCCAGCTTGTCAACATAGCAGGACACAAGCGGTGCTATCTATGAAGGGACTGAATCCGTGCCTGGAGATGGTCCCTCCTACCTGTATGATCTGAGAGGTTTTTTAGAATGAATGTGGAAAATAAATATGAAAAATACGCAACTGCGAAAGTTGTGGCCGAGTGCACAAAAAGTTTTTTTTTTTTTTTTTTTGCGGTACGCGGGCCTCTCACCGCTGTGGCCTCTCCCGTTGCGGAGCACAGGCTCCGGACGCGCAGGCTCAGCGGCCATGGCTCACGGGCCCAGCTG
>NC_041232.1:76906199-76940814 GCF_002837175.3 Physeter macrocephalus | reverse complement strand
AGGAACCCGTGTCCCCTGCATCGGCAGGCGGACTCGCAACCACTGCGCCACCGGGGAAGCCCACAAAAAGTTTTCTTAAGGAACTAGAAAAAAAACCAATTAATTCTTTTTAATTAGGAGGATTTTAATCAACATTGCCTGCCTTAACAGATCTGTAGCTCTAGGTTGGGCAGGAGCCTAAGCATTGTGCCACCTTGAGGCTTAGATGGGCAGAGCTGTGACTGGTGCACTTGAGACTAACACCTGACTAAAACAAACATTTTGTGGGAAGGATAGAGAAACCTTGTTGAAGAGAACACAACATAAAGAGAGGCAGCCAGACCAGATAAAGTTAACCTAGGACCAAGTCTTTTACTTGAATTTATCCCAGGTCTTAATATTAGACATGTTTTGGGTGAGGAAAATAGAAAGGGATATGGCGGACAAAATGTCATTGTTGGCATAAATATTACTATTTCACATATAATATTTGAGTCTGGAATAACAGAAGATCCCCTCCTCTTTAACTCAGACCACTGTGCAGCCACAGCCCTCAAGGGATCTGGAGACAGAGGCCCCCAGTAGAAGCCCTCCTAGCAGAGTCCTGGACCGCTCAGCAGAAATGGTGGTCCCTGGCAGAGACAGCAATGTGCCCAGGGTCTGCAGGAGGCGACAGTAGCCACCAGAGGGAGCTCTGATGCCTTGTGAACCCACTTGGTGCCCTTGAGAGCTAAGGTCCAGGCGCATTTGAAATCCTCCCAGGGAGACTTCTCAGAACTCAAGGGAAGGCTTTCTTCAGGAGTTGAGCTAAGCTGGGGTGGTCAGGGGCCAGAGCCAGTGGCTTTGGCTTCTTTCAAGACTCAGGGACACTTGACACCTGGAGAAAATGGAAGACTAAAAAGCATTCCCCTTCTTTTCTTCTCCTCCTTTCCCTAGCTCTTCAGCCTAGATCTTTTGCCTAACTTGTCTAGAAACTTGTCATCGCTGCCCTCTTTCATTGTTTTATGATGATGGTTCAGTAATGCGAGAAATATCACAGCCACGTGTGCAAATAGAAGGCTTACTTCAATACATTGAAAGAATCAATTGTGAACTCAGAGTTTTTGAGCATTTTCATTGCATATTGATTCAACACAGAGTATTTTAAAAGGTTGATTTTTATCTTGATTTTCATAAGTAAGAAAATATAAAGTGTTTTTTTTTCAACAAAAGAAACCTAAAAATGCCCAACATTGCTAAACAACATACAAGAACTAATAGCTAAACTGTAAAACTCTATTAGAAATAATCCCGAGTAAACACATTAGATTGGGAGAAGATAAATAGAAACCAACAAACATCTTAGAAATTCCATAAAACCATTTAATCATCACAAATAAGCTGTGGAGATAATTCTCAGAGGAGTATTTCAGAAAAAAATATGTTCCTCATGTGGATCCATTGATCATCAACAGGACTAAAATATTTGATGTAAAACTGACTAGCGGAGACACAACTCCATTGAAACACAGTAAGGAGATCATTCAGACGATTTTCATTTGTCCTTTAAGCTATGGTTTCTTGAATAAAATGATACCTCTATTCACATCCAGCAGAATTTTTATTTCACCCTTATTTTAACAAAACAAGATTGCTGTAATTTAGAAAATATCTTCCTTACAAATATATCTTATTACCATTAACACACTTAGGAGCATTGGTAAATTGAGTAAATATTAGTCACCTAAAGTGTGGTAATAGTCTGCCATCATATTTTCCAGAAAAAAAATTTCAGGAGGAGAGGGGTTAAATTAATCAGTAAACATGTGAATTTGAGACTCTTTTATAAGCTTTAAAATCTGCTATGTTGTTAGCACTACAATAGCTTCTGGGATGTTAATAACACAAGAACAGATTTCATCTAAGCCTATGATGAGCTTGACACTTATTTAAGAAGACAACACAACATGAAGAAAAACAGCCTATAAAAGCTGATAATAAGTGTAAAATATGTGGCATATTTTGATGTTAAAGGGAAACAGAGAAAAGAATTGCTAAGAGTCATATGAGCTTGGTCTTAAAAAGGTTTGAAGAAATAAATAAAATGCCTGGGGAATGACACCAGTTTCTTTAATCTGGGTCTATCTGCATAAAGTGGAGGAGAGCTATACTGAGAAGGTAGGTAGGTGTCAAAGTCTTCATTCAGGCACTTGCCTTCTGAGGCAATGAATACAGAATATCCTTATAAACTTATAACCGTTTTACAAATCTGTGCTGCTATTGTTATTATTGGACTCTAATACTAGTAATAACAATTACTAAAGATAATATTATTCTAAGACCTCATCCTTGCTTTAGCTTAATTTTTGATCTGATCTTTTATTATGGACCTGAAATATTTTCTTTGTAAACATTTTTTACTTTTGTAATTTAGCATTATGTGCTTTCTACTAAATTACATGTCTGGGTGTGTGTGTATGTATTAGTTAGGATTCTCCAGAGAAACAGAACCAATATCTATGTCTATATTTCCTGTATATGTGTATATATGCGAACACTTATGTATATCTATATGTGTGTGTATATATATATATATAGAGAGAGAGAGAGAGAGAGAGAGAGTTATTATGAAGAATTGACTTATGCAATTCTGGAGGTTGACAAGTTACATGATCTGCAATCTGTAAGCTGGAGACCCAGGAAAACCAGTGGTGTAAATCAAAGACCAATGGTATAAATCCAAGTCCAAGGGCAGAAGAAGTTGAGAGTAGATGTCCTACTTCAATCGTTGAGGCAGGAAAAATGGTGCGAACTCCCCCTTCCTCTGTCTTTTGCTCAGTTCAGGTCTCAGAGGATAGAAGGATGGCTACCCACACTGGGCGGGGGGTGGGGGTGTTTACTTTATGGAGTCCACAGATTCAAATGCTGGTCTCATCTGGAATCATGCTTGCAGACACCCAGGTACAATGTTTAATCTGGGGATCCTCTGGCCCACTCCAGTTGACACATAAAATTAACCATCATGGTTCACTCTAATACAGCTTTTCTTCACTGAAGGTAATAATTAACATTTTAGTCCAATATCTGCCTATTTACTACAGACTATCATTGGAACTTACAAATCTGAGAGGTGACCCTGGACCTCAATTTTGCCAGGAGCCCAGCCTCCTGTTCTCTTATCAGTCGGGTCCTGACTTGCCACTGGATAGTAACTTAAGGAAGGATCCTAGTAAGGGCAGCAGAAAATAACTTTCTTGTGCAGGCATAATTTGTGCCATGTTCCTTCTCTAACACACATTCCTCTTCCTATTGTCATCTTAAATTCGTTTTAAAAATCTGTATAGACTGCTCTTCATTTAACCTAGAATCACTTTATCTAAAATGTTTGGGCACGAGACCAGGACAGCATAAAATGAACTTTACTTAATCCCCAGGTCTTGCTAAATCTATAGTTTATGACTATGTGATTATAAAATTGAAGATAATTAGATAAAATATTTCTCATGTCCAAAACCCTAGTTAGCTATAAAAAATAAACAATGAAATTTTAAATAAAATATAATCTGCAAACTACAATCTGAATACAGCATCTCATAAATACACTTTACTCTGAAGAAGTGATCCACCCATTTCCATTTCTTCCCCTCTTAAAATGAAAAAAAAAAAATGTGAGGAAACAGATGCCTTAAAATAAATTAATTGTTATTGGAGAAATAATCACTGAGGTTCTTTTGTACTGAGCATATTTGTCCAACTTTAAAAAAAGAGAGGTATTTGTTTTTCATCACCGATGCTTTAACTGATTAAGAAATGATAAATGCTTTTACTGAGTTGGTCAGATTTGTTGCAGTATGAAGGAATAATGAGGAAGTTATCACTACATGAAGAATTGTGACCTTTAGTTCAAGAAAAATTGCATTTTCTTGGCCAAATTTTCCACCTGTATTATTACCCACGTACTCATCTAACTTAGCTAGGAAAGCCTTTTGCAGCTCTATGCTAAACGTACCTTTTATCTGCACGAAATGGTTATTACAACATAACCTAACAGATGATGAACCCCTATACAACTAAGAGATTTTTAGGATCGAGATGTGAAAAACAAACTGATAATACAGGCTATCAATCTATCAATCAATCCCTGAATTCCGTTTTTAAATGTTTCTTTTCTAGTCAAGGAGAAATAATAAAAATATACTTTGTTGTTTAAATTGTTCCTTTTATTTACCAGTGTGTTTATTTATTTTGTTGTGTGCATACCTATCTCTCTGTGTCTGAATATTTGGGTGAAAAATTGTGTCCAAAGTAAAAAATTGCCTTTTAGTAATAGCACAACTAATGTATTGGTTCTTTGACTCTAATTGTCATCACATAATGTAGCCTGGTTTTGAATCCAGTAAACAAAACAGCAAACATAATTGTCATGATTGAACTCTAAAGCCTATGATAACAAAATAATAGAGTCAAAAAGAATTTCTTCCTAAGACTACACTTAATTACACTGTTATATGGATTTCCCTGAACATAAAGTACCAAAGAGAAAGCAGCTCTAATTAGAATTCTGTTAAATGCAGGGGGAAATAGACACAGTTATATTCCAAAAGTCCCTTGAGAGCAGCAGAGATCTGGTCTTCTGGTCTGGTCTTCATCACCATTGGTCCTTCTGAACTGAATGATGTGCCAGCCTAGAAATAGAACTTTAATAAATATTTCTTGAAAAGTGAATAAATATTTTAATTTGCTTTTGGTCCTCTAAGCCAGATCAAATGGGGTAAGATAGTTTTTAAAGTGTCAGGGTATCTGTCATATATTTACTAACATGACAAGCAGGTTGTCAGAACCGCTGTTGTGCTTTCCCAGTAAGTAAGCCCAAATAGTGGGTGAAAATACTGTGTTGTCATGATCCAGCTATATCTGGTTAACATGTCAAAGGACTAGTGGTTTTGTGTTCTTATCTTTTTACTCCTTTGCCAGTAGGTAATGTCTTCTTGCCACCTGAGAGACTCTGCCTAGCCTCAGGTCACCTCCTAGTCCATTATAAATGCTCTCTTTACAGTATCTTATCAGTCGAGGACACTTCTGAACTTCCTTTAGGGACAACAAATTAATACGTTAAGTTATTTATGCTACTATATTAATGGCACTAAATATTAGTGTAAATATTAATAATAGCTACAATGAATTATATTACGTAAAAATTATAATTTAAAAAGATAATGTAAATAACAGATACACAATGAACATGATATAATTAAATGGTAGTATTTGTTAACCTAAAACAAATAGACTGCCAGATGTTTCT
The DNA here is from genome assembly GCF_002837175.3 of Physeter macrocephalus. Classification (NCBI taxonomy): domain Eukaryota; kingdom Metazoa; phylum Chordata; class Mammalia; order Artiodactyla; family Physeteridae; genus Physeter; species Physeter macrocephalus. The sequence continues at coordinate 76,935,554 of NC_041232.1, read as the reverse complement.
CCAGCAAAGATGGGTTTATTTGGGATCAGCAGAGAATTGCAATCCAGGGTCTGCAACCAGGGTGAGTCATGTGCAGGTTCCCCCAGGGCAAGGGAAGGGTATTTTTATAGCGGAGAAAAGGAAGTTGGGAGGGTTACGGTCAACAGAGTCCATGGCTTTTCCTGGCTGAGTCCTTGCCGGGCAAGAAGAGGAGTCTTTCTTCTTTCTGTCCGGCTCTGCTGTTATTTCAATGGCATGACAGCTCTCCCTTCTGCTCTTCCAATTCTATGTAATTGAGGTTTCTGTTTATTAATTGTTTATGCATTCCACCTAGCTCCAAACTGAAGTTCTTCCCCCCGAGAAATCCAAGCTCTCACTCATCACCAACCTCCCCCCCGCTCCCAAACAGTGTTGATTCCACAGGGAGAAACCACGTTAGCTGCCAGAAAGAATACACACGACCCAGCTTTATCAGCATGTTACAGGATAAATGACTTTCTCGTCATAAATTTCCCCTCTGAAGCCACATGTGAATTTTTAACAGTACAGCTTTGAAAATATCATCCCTTTCTTGGTTGTTGAACTCTTGCACCCCCAAACATCGAGGGGTACGCTAATATAGGCCCCTTCAATTAACCTTGTTATCATCTTCTTCCTCTGCTTCCTTGTAGCTTCAGACTTGGATATGCAGGAGGCCATGGTGATTTTGCACAATCAGGTTAGGACGGTGGAGGTGCGGGCTCCAGGCTCCTTCTGTTACAAAGAGTGAGATCATCCTGGGAGAAAGATTCAGATACTCAGAGAAAACTGATTTGTTTTAAGACCTACCGCAAAGAAAGATGTGAGGTCATGCATTTACAAAAAAAATTTTTGCCAACCCTCCAGCTCATTTACTTAAAACACGATTTCATTTTCACCTGTACAAATATTGTCACAGGTGAGAGCACAAGGTGAGAGAGAAAGCAGATGTCAGTTGCAGTCACTGGGAGGACGATGCATGTTGGAATGGAATCAGTATTGATGAACTCCTCCCTGTGGGTGACTGGAAAATGCAATCCCTATAATTAAGGAAGACAGAATATTTATTTTTTCTCTATCCTTTGTGTTCTTCCAACTTTTGGATCTAATGAAAGAACGTGAACAGTTGCAAACATTAATGTATACTGATGTCTCTAAATATCTCACACGTAGAATATCTCATATAGATTTTCACTAGACTTCTGTGCTTCTTCCTATCACGTAAGGACGAACAACCCATTTACCTATTGACACTCTAACCCTGGTATGATGTGGCATCTTCATTCTTGGTTTCAAGCATCTGATCCCTGCAAATTTAATCCCTGGCATCCAGCATCATTGAGACCTTTCTTCTTATAAGGTCATTATCTTTAGACTAGTTTCCCTCATACAGTTCTACCCCTGTATTTTCAAATATAAGAATAAATCTGCAAGCGTTCATGCATAAAGCACATACCAATGTAAACAACTTCCTCAGCAACAATAAAGAAAAGCCCGTAAGGTAGGCGTTATTGACATCATCATTTTAACAGTGAAGGTATTATTGACATCTTTCCTTTTTATGGAGGCTCAGAGTAAGCAGTTTACCTTTGACTCGCAGATAACAGTAATGGATCTGGAATTTAAACGTATCACCCTGGGAAGTCTCTTCTCTTTCCACAAACCGTGTGCCCTTTACCTCCCAAGCCCTCAGCTTTCTTATATATGATTATGTGAATTATATACATAAACATGAAATTAAATTTTATCTTTTGACTATTATTTTATTTTTTTCTTGCTGCTTTATTTATCTATAATTGACATACAGTACTGTCTAAGTTTAAGTTGTACAGGATAACGATTTTACTTACATCATGAAATCATTACCACAGTAAGTTTCAATACAATTTAAATAAATTAAATAATTAAAGTTAAAGTTAAATAAACTCATACAAATCTAAAAGTTAGAAAACCAGACATTTAGGCTAGTTTGCTCTTCTTGTGTTTTTGGAATGGATGATAATCTCAAGAGGATATTGTTGAACTATCAATTTGTTATTAATATTATTCTTGAATGGTTGCTGCTTCTCTTTCTCATAACTCTCTTATTAATAATATTATCACTAGCTGTGTCTGTCTTTTAGGTTCTACAAGAAAAACCAAAGCGAGCTTTGGTCTTATAAGTGCTTAAAAGATCATTGTTTCCCACAATTTGCAAATATTGCTTTTTGAATTTTACATCTCCTTGACTTTCTCTTGCACTCTCTTCTCTATGAAAAATCCAAGTAATTTCTATATAGAAGAATCACTAGCCCTACTCGGAAACTGAGGAGGAAAAAGAATTAAAAACTCTTAAATTTCTAAACTTAAATTTCTTCTTTTTCTCATGTGGAAACGTAGGTATGAAATATTAGAGCTGTAGAAACATATTTCAGAAATGAAGTGAATGGATAGAAGAATTACAAAGGGAAAAAAATGTTTAGATTAAAGTACACAAAAACATTGTAAAATATCCATAGAAATTAAAGTGTACATGACAAATCTTCAAAAATGTTTTCAAAAATGCGTAACTGACAATCATATGTCTTTAACATACAGATAATTCTAAAAAACAAAAAGTAAATATTCAATGAGATGTAACCAGCTACTGTGAAGAAATAATTCATCAAATAAAAATAAACAAATCCCCATCAATTAAACATTAAAACATTCATCTTCACTAGTAGTCAAATAAATGCTTATTAAAAATAATAATATTTTCATCCATCAAATTAGTAAAGATAAAAATTTAAAAAAAAACAATGCTACTAAAACAGAGTTCAATAGAATGAGCAGAATAAGTCATAAACAGTTGGTGTAAAATTTCACAGAACCTTCCTTGGATGGGGATTTTGCAATATTATTCTTTTGTTCATTCAACAAATATTTATTAAACACCTACTCTCTGTTTAATAAACACAACTGTGTTTAATAAACATGACTCTCTCCTATGTGCTGAGTTACAGCAGGAAAGAACAGTTTGATATTAATATTGCAGTTTGAGAAGACAGAAAATAGACAATTATGTGTCAGGGGAAGGTAGGTACTATGAAGAGGAAGCAGGCTTGTAGTGACAAAAGAAGTGCTAAGAGTTCCAGATCATGTAGCTGCTGAAAAAGCCTTTGAATTTTGCTATGGGTGAAATAGGATAAACCACTGCTGGTTTTGAGCAGAGAGGTACAAAGACATGACTTGAATTTTAGAAGGATTACTCTGGGTTCTGCACTGGAAAATTTTTGTAGGTTAGGAAAGATGGAAACTATGAAACCAATTAGGAAATTGTGCTTAATCCTCTGTAGGAGAATAAATACTTAAACCCCTCACTGTGTGTTGAATGATGGCCCCCATAAACATACGTCCCTCAGATTCTGTGAGTATAACCTTACGTGGAAAAATAATCTTTGCAGATGTAATTAAGTTAAGGATTTTGAGATGAGATCATCCTGGGTTACCCCAATGGGCCCTAAATCCAATGACATGTGTCCTCATAAAAGCCACATAAAGGGACACACACAGAGAAGAACATGTGAGCATGCAGGCAGAAATTGGAGTTATGCCATCATAAGCCAAGGAATGCAGGCAGCCACTAGATGCTGGAAGAATCAAAGAAAACTTCCCTAAGATCCCCAAGAGGGAGCATGGCCCTGCCAACACTTTGATTTGAGACTGAGATACACACAAAACACTATAGATAGATCAAAAAAGAGCTCTACCCAGCTAAGGAACAAATTATTGAGACACACAATAACGTGGATAGATCTCAAGGGCATTTTGCTAAGTAAAAAAGTCAATATCAAAAGGTCACACACTGTAGGATTCCATTTATATAACATTTTTGAAATGGCAAAATTATAGATGAAAACAGATTAGTCGATGTCAGGGGTTAGGGATGGTGGGGCAGGTGTGATGGATCTAACTATAAAGGGATAGAACAAGGGTGATCTTTGTGGTAAAACAATGTTTTTTTAAAATCTTGATTTCATTGAGAGTTATGCAAATTTACACATGTAACAAAATGGCATTGAACCATATACACATATTGTACCGATATGAATTCCCTGGTTTTGATACTATACTGTAATCACATATAATGTGAGCTTTGGGGGAAACTGGGTGAAGGACACTATTCAATACTTTTTTTCTTGCTTCCTGTGAATCTCTAATCATTTTCTAATGAAATATTTTAAATGTCATTATCGAGATGACGTCAACCTTTTTGGCTTATATGCCCCAACTTCTTTTAAAAGTACAGGTTAAGAACAATTGATTTAGTATTTTGAAAAGAATTCCTAGAGAAATATTTGTATTCATGCACAAAGATGTAGCTAGAAGATGAGTCATTACAGTTTTAGCAATATTAGGAACAATTTGACTGCAACGTAGAAAGTTACTTCAGTGGCATTCTATGCACCTTTTAAAATTCTACTAAAAGAAAAATCTGTCTGGTTACGTGTAAAAATGCAAATAAGTTGCTTATTTGTGTTGGAATTATTATGCTTTAAAATTTTTCACTTGGATACTTTTTTCATATTGTTCTATTTTTTCATTATATAACTAACATGAGATAAATATTAGTTTATTATATATAGGGCATATATTAGTTCAACTTTCATAATGAAAAAACAGCCCTGAGTTTCTCCTTGCTCACACTTTCTAAAAGGATGGCTAATAGTGTTTCCAGGAAGTGTCATGACCCTATACAAATGAAGGATCCATTCTCAGTTCTCACTGATTCTTCCTATACATATAGAATGCAGCATCAGAAAAAGAAAGCACCGCATCCAACTAAATTTTTTTAAAAAGCTGATATCCTCAAACAGCAGATATTCATTGGGTCAGCATACCCAGTTTAAAGAAGACCAGTGCTGGTGTCCCACTTCTGTGCCCGAGTTATCGGGCAAAAATGAAGACTCTACTTTTGAGCAAAAGCAGGAACTAGACCAATATCTAGTTAATACAGGCCCTCACAGAAACCACTGATGTCCTACTGTATCTTGGATGACGTGAACAAGAGTGTGGTGTGACTCTCCAAGATCATTTGCTTCTAAGGGCGTTCCTTAGAAACAAGGAACTAGAGATTTATCATGATCTACTATGTACTAGTGATGGTTCCTCATATGTAATTAGATACTGTAAATGTTTTACAGTGTTCATTACAGTTTCTGGGTTTAACCATTTTGGTCAGGTTCACAGACACTTGCAGGTATAGTTATTTACAGAAAATTGGACTAAGAAGGTGCTCCTTAACTATTTGGTTTGAGATTCCAGTGTCCAAAGTCAAATGAAGCAGACAAGCAGCAGTCTTATATTATTCTCTCTGGATGAGGTACACAGAAATGAGAGATACTTTTTCAGTATCCTCACCATGTGCTGGAGCCTTAATGGGAAACAATAGGATTGGGGAAACAAAAGCATCTTCTTTTTCTTCTCTCTATTGTATAACGAACTCTTTTTCCTGAGACAGCAGAGAATGTATGCATCTAACAATAAGCTGTTTTTAATACTTCCTCTCAGTCAGAATTAGGAAGAACCCTACCAGTGAAATTGTGTCAAACATATTTCAAAGGTTCAGATATTAAAAAAGATAAGGGAGTTCTTCATTTAAACTAGAGACAATAGGGTGAGGATGTGACTGTTTATGTATAATAATGAGAGCAGTTAGAAGAACACAGTTTCTTGAGAGCAAGGTTAGTTTATACCTTAATCAGATGTGACTTCCCTTAAAATTTTTTTCTACTTTAGAGCATAGGCAAGAAAAGCAATTACAATTTTTAGATTAAAATTACTACTTTCCTAATGTCAACTTAAAGATATATGAAGAAACATGCATATGAATAGAATTCTAATCCTTGAATTTTGCATGAAATTACCTTAATACATAAAGAAAAAGAAAGTATGTCTGTTGTATACAAAGCACTGATTCATAAACAATAACACCTTTCATTTCCAGGGTATAAAATATATTTCCCAGTCTGTTTTTCATGAACAGAAACCAAAACATTAAAATAGCAAACAAACAAAACTCTACAGTGTATGTTGTATGTATAAATTTAACAATAGACTTGGGCTAAAACCAGGCAATGAGGAAAATCTACTAGCAAATATATTAATAAGAGCCATGTTTCTTTAGTTCTATTGCAAATAAGAGTTAACTATTAACTAACTTAAGTGTGTGTGAAAAGATTTTAAATTGTATTTCTATGATAATATTAGCTTAATGAATGACCATTTTAAGAAGTTAAATATATATATGCAGGTCAAATATAATGAGAATTTCAAGCACTTGCAATCAATTTTCTTTTTCATGATGTGAGCATCAAAATAGAGGAAAATACTCCTCCTAACAAATTAGATTACTGTTTACAAGTGTTTTAAAATTTTAGGAGGCAAATGCAGTTTTAAAAAGACACCCTTGAGTCATTATATATTTTTCATTCTTGACTAATTGAAAGTCAGGATGACCTTTTCAAAGGTGGTGACATTTCTAATGTTCAGAGAAAGACTGAAGAAGTAAAATTTATCTAATGCAAAAACTTAGCACATCTGGCTGAAAATCTTTAAATTTACACTTTTTTGGGGGGAAAGCAACCTGCTTTCTGTAGCTCTTCTGTCACTGAGGTAACTAAATGATGCTCTGATGTGGGAGTACCTCGAACAATAGGTGTCCTGAATGTTCATGAGCTGTGGGTTCAGGTTTGGTCTCATCCACATCCATCCTCTTTAATGGGTGTACAGTGTTAATTCTTTGTGCAGCCATAGAACCAGCAAAAGGAGTAGCCACCGGAATGGGTAAAAACAGACTTTCTACACAACGGGGGCAATTTGGGGAGAGGGCCTTTCCACACTAACACAGGTACAAAACCATTTAAGCCTTCAGAGTGGGCAACTTGTGTGTGAGAACTTCTCTTGAAGTAAGTGATAGAGAGTAGTATTTATATACACACCCAGGAGTAACCTTCAATCAAGCTTTTCAGCTTTGTCCTGTAACACACCATATACTCCATCATCAATCCCTGGAGGCCACCAGGACCCTCTCCTGGGTAAGTAATGCTCTCTCCTTTCTGCTACATTGTGCTGATGTATCAACAGCCTGCTGCACACACACATACACACACTCTCACGCACATACTCACACATACACACTTGTTCTTTATCTTTGCCCGGGGGAATCTCATAGGTACTTCTAAATCTAAAAAAAATGTTAAATGTAATCGCAAATCCATAAAGTCTTACCCACAATGCTCCAGCCTACCCTGGACTTCGGTTCTCTGAATGTCTACACCTTCTGTTATACCATTACATTCCCCACGCCAAGAGGGAAAGGAACTAGCAGTGCTTGAGCATGTGACAGGATATGTGCCCCTCATTGACGTGTGATGACTTAATAGTCTCCAAACCCTGGGAGGTATTATTAGTTTCATTTTATGATGATGAGGAAATTATGTCCAGATACATTTACGTACAATGACTGAAACCTTACACCTGGTATGGGTGATGCTCAGGGTAAATATCCCTGTGCTAATATAATGATTTTGAGTTATCTACATAAATTGGAAAGCTGAAAAATATCATATCATTAATATGTCTCTTTGACTGTTTGCTCCTGTATAAATCGTTTATTATCTGAAAGCTATTTTCAAAAACCTTGATAATATATATAGTACATATAACAGAGCTAGCCTCATGTCTGAAACTAACAGAAGCTTTGATGAAAAAAAAATGGGACTCTAAAATCCTTCAGACATTGGATTAACTTCTCAAATGTAGCACGCCAAGCATTGCTGAGTGCAGACTAATTTCCAAGCAGCGTACTCCGCCTTCTTCGTCACCCCAGATGCGTTATCTCTTACGTCTTGAGCTTAACGCATATGGGGCGCTTTGTATTTCTGAACTTGTGCCTTAATTATGCTTTTCTCTCTGGTTGAAAGTACATGTACCCTTCACAGCACTTATTCCTAGTTTATGAGACTCTAACTATGGTTGATGGCCCGTTCGTTTCAGCTTATTCAAGAAAATTTTTCTAGTGTCCTCAGACCACTCTCGCTGTCTTTGGGGGGTGAATTTTACTCTTATTTTAATTGTGCACTTATCTGAAACCTTTCTTGTATTGGTTACTTGAGACACTAAGGTATAGCCGGAAAGACAAAAATAAAAACGCTCTGGGATTTGGCACACTGGGGCTCTATTCTGGATTCTGCCAATTAGTAGCTGGCCACATGAACTGATCTCGGTTTTCTCATCTGTTACATACAGGATGTGTGTGTGTGTGTGTGTGTGTGTGTGTGTGTGTGTGTGTGTGTGTGTGTGTGTATTAAATAAACACCCAGTGTATGCCACTCATTTATGGGCCTGGGGTGTCTGAACAGTACAATCCCCTGGCTGACAGAGTTACCCAGCATGTGCTATGGTACAGACAGCAGGGACTTTAATTGAACCGAAGTGCTCTAAACAGTAGAGACCTAATTATGACTAAATTCGATCAGAGAAAAATATGTTAAGTCTGTAATATGAAAGCTTTTGAACAGAATAATCTTGATCTGCTGAAAATCGTGGTATTATGTAAATAGTGTGTATAAGTAATACGGACATCGCCAGAGCCAGAAATGCTGTGCATTTAGTTTACAGTACTCCAGATTACAAAAGAATTAATTAATACGTGTACTCTAGAGAATGATTTGTGTCACAGGGAATACAGCAGAGCGAGGTTAGAGACATCAACAAAGCTAGTGAGTGGGGATGTAATGCAGCCCCCACTGTGACATCTTCTCACTTGGGAAATGGCCGAGGTTGCCAAAGGGTAGATAGAGTTCTCAGGGGTGAAGGTCCTGCTGGGTGATAAACACAAACTTCGGGTTAGAAAGTCAAGTAAACAGCCAGCGTTTTGCAAAGCCTTGACAAAAGTGTTCCTAATGTCAAACTGGAGTATTTTCAGATACTGAAATAATTAATATCTGAAAATAATTAATTATATCTGAAAAGAATGACTTTAATTAATAAATATTTACCCCTGAATGGAGTGGGGGACATTGGGGATATTAGTTAATTTGGGCATGCTGGGAGTAGAGTAAGTTGGAGAAGCATACACTGAAAAAGTATCGGAACTGGAATGTCAAGAAACAAGAACTTGGCCTAGGTGAGTCACACTATTTAGAAGTTATCATCAGAAGCTCAGTGAGGAAGAAATGGGGATTTCTATCTTACATGTATGAGGATAGCAATATTTACAGTAAATATTTTTGCCTGAATCAGCTATGTACTTACACATTTTAACTCTCACTCCAAAATGTGTACTAAATAATTTGCAACAAATTCTTTCTGATATTCATACAGCCCCAAATTAAATGACCTTTCTGGAGCAATATATCAATATGTATGGGTAGCAAGTATCTTTTCCAAATATAAGAAGTATTGTGTTATTTAGAATGGAACATTTTAGCTAATCAGTACACCTCAAAGAATATTTTTCTTAAAAATATAATTCTGAGTGTACCACATTTTAACACTTGCCTGACAAACATAAGTGCCTATTACTAAACAATCATTTTCTGTTTAATATATGTTAATTGTGGCATTTGGAGATATATACAAAAAATTTAGCTTTTCAAAGAATTCTTCCCTTCCTTCAAAATCAATCTGGACCTAATTACAGTGTTAGAACTCTAGTAGCTTCACTGCAATTCTTTATTAATTAACTTGCCTTATTTTTCACCCTCTAACTGGTACTGTCTAAGCTGAAGGCATGGCCAAGATTTCGTAGGATAAGTGATAGTAGAGGATGGCACATGGAAATTCGTGGAGTATATTCACTCATTCTCCCAAGTACATTGATTCATTTATTTATTTACTCAAATATTTGTTGAGTTCCTATTTAGGGTCTTGTACAGTGCAGGATAGGGGTGATACAAGGATGAATATATAAGGGGGCTTGGGAGGAAGATGAACCATGGAAATCAGTGATTTCAATTATAGGAGGTAAAGTGCTCCAACCAGGGGTTCATAGGTGCTACTCTTGGGGTGTCAGGAAGAGACTAATAAAGACAGGGGACACATTCTTGGGCTTCTTGTTTGGGAGGAGTGAATCTGGAGGGGTGAGGTAATTTCTGGCAAGGTGAATATCACATGCCAAGGAATAGATGCATGAGAGAAATATTTGAGAAGAAAATAATTCAGAATAGATGGTGTCAAGGAGAGTGACTGCGAAGGAAAGAAGAGAGAAGAATCGCCTAAGGGAAGGAAATATGTGTTAAGGTGATTTATAAAAGGATGATTTATAGAAGGAGAGAGACAAGAACACATTTGTGAATGGAGTGAAAAGAACCCAGTGAAAAGATGGGCGATAGTCTGTGGAAAGAGGGTGAGAGGGAGAAAAGGGAGCACACATTTAAGGAAGCAAAGTGCTAGAGAAGAGTCTGCACAGTCTGTTTCAGAGAACCTCGCTTTTCTCTGTGGAGTAGGAGGTGGACCAGGACGGCTGTAGCCTATTCAGGACGGAATAGGTGGGCAGAGACTTGAGAAAGACAGAATAGCCACAGGCATGGAGAGAAAGAAACAGATATAAATGCCCTCTCTGGGGAAGATTTGACAGCTTTTGTTACCAGTGAGAAGTAGGATGAACATTAGTGTGGACATGTGGGAGTTGTCAAGAACGACTATGGATTAATAAAAATTAAGAAATGAAAAATTTGCAATAAAGTAGTGTTTTAATTTGCATATATCAGTACATAGGCATCAATTGATATAAACCAAAAAAGGTATTTGCTTCAGAAAATCAGTCATTTTGTCATAATTTTTTCAAATCAAATTGAATATCTGTACATATATGGCACCAATGTTCCTGATTATTCTATACTGACACAAATTAGACCTAAAATTGAAGTGAAAAAAGGTAGAAACTGGAGATATAGTTAGGACCAGTGGGAGATGGTTCTAATTTGAGATGGTTGTGTCACCTATCAATTATTTCCAAACTCCTCAGTCAGAGGAATTTAGCTAAAATTTATACTCCAGAGGAGTTTAGCTAAAATTAAAATACTCTAACAGGCAATCACACTCCAGGTGTGGTTATTTAGCAATTGAAACACCCTCCAGAGACAGCACAAACAGCTTCAAATTGTTCTATCTAAATCTTATCCAATTAGCATAAAGACAAAAGAAATTGTTTTCATCGATGAAGTGAGGAATGATGAAAACATGTAGTTGTTCAGAAAGGTTATATAGATGTTGCTCTCCTCGCATGAACAAAGTGTTCAGAATCCTGCAAGCCCACCAGCCTAATGTCTACTCAGGATTGCTCTAGATCTGAAGCATGTTGGTCCTATATAACCAGCACTCTACAGCTGATCTGGCTAGAATCTTGGTAGATCTTGCCATTAGATATTTACACTGTCCAAGAGCCTAAAAGGACAGAGAGGACTTCACCAAGCTTACATACAGGTAGACCTTCTTTTATTAGAACTTACTGACTGAGAGAGGGCGCAGAGGGGAAAGGACATACAGGATGTATAACTCCCATCTTCCTCTGATCCAAAAGAGTTATGTATACTTTCAAAAGATCTTTCCACTGTGAATGGGGCAAATTTTGAGCAGAAACAATATTTTCATAAGTTCAAAGTATCTCCCCACAACCATTTAGTAATCACAAAGGGACTCTTGTACATTTAAAATCCTGGCAGACACCACCGTAACCAAGTAATCACTCTGAGATTTACAGTAAGACATGCTGACATCATGCAGCCTTTGATATGATGAGCACATCACGTCTGTGATGGATGGCCCCTATAGGGGAGATAATATTTTACCTCTAGCTTCTTAAGGTTTTCTGGCTGAGCCTGGGATTTAAACTGACATAAGATAGATCAACAGGAGAAAAACGTACACATTTATATTAATGGTTACATGCCATGGAGCCCTCATAAGGAATGACAACCCAAAGAATTGGGGAAACCAACAGGCTTTTGTATTAGTTTGGACAAAGAGAAGCAATTGTGGAAAATCAACTAAAAACTTCATGGGGATAAGGATTCTGTAAATAAATTCTGTTTATAGAATTCTCATGGTCTCAATTTCTTGTCCTTAATGATAAGAATGTTTCTTTCCTTCTGGTACAGCAGGGCATCTTTTAAGTGAGAGTTTTTAGCTCTTGTTTTCAGGAAGAAAAGGGGGAGATTAGAATGTCCTCCTTGCATCTGCTCTGGTTTTTGTTTTTGTTTTTTTTTTAAGTGCCTTTAGGTTAAAATAATCCTTTTGCCAAAGTGGGATATTTGGGGGTGGTATATTCTGCCACCTTCCACTGTAAAATAGTCATGACAAAACATCAGACAAACCTAAATATATGGATAGTCTACAAAATAAGTGATACTTTTCAAAAGTATCACGCTCATGAAAGACAAAGAAATACTAAGGATTTCTCATAGATTGGAGGAAATTCAGAAGATATGATGACTACATGCATGGTGGGGTCCTGCAACATAAACTATATAGATTAGCGGAAAAGCTGGTGATATATGAATAAACTTTGTAGTTTAGTTAAAATATTACACCAAGTTTAATTTCTTACTTTTGATAATTTTTCCATGGTTTTGTTAGATGTTAATATAAGAACAAGCTGGCTAAAGGGCATATGGAAGCTCCCAGGACTACTTTTGCAACTCTTCTCCAAGTCTAAAATTATCTCAAAATAAAATCTAATAGAGAAAGAGAAAAGGGAAATTATATCTGAAAAATGCAACCTTAAAGATCATTCAAATCAAACTCCTAATGTAATAATCTACATTATATAGCTCACCGATGTGATGTAAATATAAAAATAAAATAAGATCAAAACTATGATATTCTTCATGTTCTGAAGGATGAAAATTTGTTATTTTTGAAGAAGTTCTCCATGTTTTCACTACATTATACTGAAACTAAAATACAGATAAAGTACTGAGACAAGGATTCATTGTGACTAAAAAGTCAATGGAATCACAAGAAATATGGAATATAATCAAAGACAGTGCAGAACTTAAATACACTAATTAAAATGCAGTTCAAAAATAAGAGAAAATGATAATTTTTACACTGCTTCAAGAGATCCTAATGCTTGAAAGTAAAGAGGAAGAGAATAGGATGAAAATATATATTATGCTTCCTGTATGCTTGATGGAGCCATTTCTGTGTCACGAATAACAATGGTGATATTGTTCCAATGGAATAAAGTGGAAAAGCCATTGTTGGACTGTCAGTGGATGAAAGACTACGGTACTAAGTGTACTAAGTATAACTATTAATAATCAAAAGATGTGAAATCTAATGGTACCCCACAAACATTTGAGAAGATATTAAAACTTCTTTACCATAATGAAGTGAAAATGCAATTAATTAGTCTACAATGTACTGAACAATGTCATAGTATAAATAATTTTAATCAGAAGTCAAAGTAAAGAATTTTCATTCAAGTTGTTATTCAAATCATTCTGTTCACGTTGAAACTCAGGCTCAGGAAAGGTTAGAATGAGAAAGAGAAAAATCCATTAAACCATGCAAGGATATTTATTTTTCCCTTAAAAAGACCATTTAGAAATGCCTGAAAATGAATAAATCTAGATTGCAGTGTTTAACTAACTGTGATTTTAAAGTATACAAACTCAGCCTTCTCTTGCATGAAATCTATTTTTCTAAAAATTCATTTATTCCCCAAATAGCTATTAAGTATCTATCACTGGGTTGGCCAAAAGATTCATTCGGTTTTTTCCGTACGATGGCTCTAGTAGCACTTAGTTGTCTTTAAGTTCATTCGAAGCAATTTTGTGATAGTGTATGTGACAGCTGTCATATCAGCGTGCATTTAAAAAAAGACTTATCAAAATTGGTGAATTTTGGGGTAGCCATTTTAATATTGAAGATGGAAGAAAGAAAGCAACATTTTCGGCATATTATGCCTTATTATTTCAAGAAAGGTAAAAACTCAACCGAAATGCAAAAAAAAAGATTTGTGCAGTGTATGGAGTTCCATCAGTGTGACTGATCAAACGTATCAGAAGTGGTTTGTGGAGTTTCGTGCTGGAGATTTCTCACTGGAGGATGCTCCACAGCTGGCTAGACCAGTTGGAGTTGATAGTGATAAAATCGAGATATTAATTGAAAACAATTAATGCTATACCACGCGGGAGATACCTGACATACTCAAAATATCCAAGTCAAGCATTGAAAATCATTTGCATCAGCTTGATGTGAATTGCTTTGACGTGTTGGTTCCTTATAAGTTAAACAGAGAAAACCTTCTTGACCATATTTCCATATGCGATTCTCTACTTAAACGTAATGAAAACGTTCCTTTTTTAAAACAAATTGTGATGAGCGATGAAAAGTGGATACTGTGCAATAATGTAGAATGGAAGAGATCGTGGGGCAAGCGAAATGAACCACCACCAGCCACACCAAAGGCCGGTCTTCATCCAAAGAGGGTGATGTTGTGTATACGGTGGAATTGGAAGGGAGACCTCTATTATGAGCTCCTTCTGGAGAACCAAACGATTAATTCCAACAAGTGCTGCTCCCAGTTAGACCAACTGAAAGCAGCACTCAACGAAAAGCATCCACAATTAGTCAACAGAAAATGCATAATCTTCCACCAGGATAAGCAAGACCACTTGTTTCTTTGATGCGCAGGCAAAAACTGTTACAGCTTGGCTGGGAAGTTCTGATTCATCCACCGTATTCATCAGACATTGCACCTTCAGATTTCCATTTATTTCGGTCTTTACAAAATTCTCTTAATGGAAGAAATTTCAATTCCCTGGAAGATGTAAAATGCACCTGGAACTGTTCTTCGCTCAAAAAGATAAAAAGTTTTGGGAAGATGGAATTATGAAGTTGCCTGAAAAGTGGCAGAAGGTAGTGGCACAAAAGGGTGAATATGTTGTTCAATAAAGTTCTTGGTGAAAATGAAAAATGTCTTTTATTTTTACTTAAAAACCAAAGGCACTTTTTGACCAAGCCATTATATATCAGAAACTGTTCTCGGTGTATGGGTATATCAGTGAGTAAATGTGTAAAAACAGCATCCCTCCTGGAGCCTGTATTCTATTCAATTAGTTAGGGCTTTTTCAGTCACAAATAACTAAAAACTCAACCCAAATTAGCTTAAGCTAAAAGAGTATTTGTTGAGTGAAGTAACCTGAAAATTCAAGGGGTGGAACAGGCATCATCCAAGCCTGGACTCCCTGTTGAGCCCTGAACTTGATTGCTGGACTCAGTCTCAGGTACAATATAGTATTAAGTAGGGCACACAAAGGCTTCAGTCTCTAAACCATCTCAGATCTCCTGTGTAGTGATAAAAAGGGCAAGTCTTTTTGTGAGAACACAGATTCAAAAACGCATTGCATATTTTTGCTTTGATTAGATCATATACCAATCCTTGAACTTACTTGGGCAGATGAATGTGAAGAGTGAATTACCTTATGCCTGGATTTTGTGCTACACCTAGGAGTGGGTGATGAAGTCACTTTACAAGAACCACATGGACTGGGTTGTGATGGCAGCAAAAAGAATATTTCTAAAGAAGAAAGTTGTAGCATAATTAGCAGATGAATATCAAGCATTAATGTTTACTATGTAAATCAATTATTTTCTCTAAAAATAAAATAAGAAATTCATCAAATTCTTTTCACCAAATTTTTAATAATTGAAATGATTATGCATTATTACTCATGTACATTTGAAATTAAACTTTTGTCTTTTTATGTACAGATTCAAGAAAACTGAATATTTGTAAAACTCAAGACCTAGAGATTGTCATACTGAGTGAAGTAAGTCAGAGAGAGAAAGATGAATATCATATGATATCGCTTATATGTGGAATCTAAAAAAATGGTACAAATGAACTTATTTACAAAACAGAAATAGAGTCACAGATGTAGCAAATAAACTTTGGTCACCAAGAGGGAAAGGGAGGGAGGGATAAATTGGGAGATTGGGGTTGACTTATACACACTACTATATATAAAATAAATAACTAATAAGAACCTACCGTATAGCACAGGAAACTCTACTCAATACTCTGTAACGACTTACATGGGAAAAGAATCTAAAAAAGAGTGGATATATCTATATGTACAACTGATTCACTTTGCTGTACAGCAGAAACTAATAAAACATTGTAAAGCAACTATACTCCAATAAAAATTAATTTTAAAAAAGAATCAATTATTTATTTATAAGTATGCTTTCCTTCACTTTGAGAACTTAAACAATTATTTTAAAAGTTTCCTAAAATGAAAATTTTTCTTAATGAAAATAACTCTAGACTTAATGAGTCAAGTTTGGGAATGGGCCTTAACATAAGACTTTTCACAAGGGAATTTGTAAATATGTATTGGCCAGAGATACCCCAACTTCTGTTGATGCTGGAAGTAGTCATTTGTTTCAACCTCCTGCATCCTCAGATCCAATTTCAGAGATACCAGGTGCAGATGGTGCATTTCCTCTTCGAAGTTCTGAGTGATAGCTCTGTCCAGGGTCTCCTTTCAGTTCTGAGGTTTATAGTACCCTATATTTTCCCTTTTTTTCTTATCCCAAAGGTTGTAGCAGTTTCCTGTAGTCACCATCTCTGGGTTACCAAAGTAATCCCTTTTCACTCTTTCAACAGTCAGTTCATATATAATTAATTATCATCTATCTGAAAAGCTTAGTAGTTTCATGTTACTTAAATGGATTCTGAGCGATTCCTAAGTATTGTGAATGGAACAGTATGTACCAAGAATAATAAATTCCAAACAATCATGGAAGGATTTCTAGGTAGTTATAGGAGATATTCTGAAATGCTAATCGGTCATGTCTATAGATCACAAGGTGATGTGGAAATATGATGATAATAAAGTAAAATACTGTTAAAACATTTCATTATCTTTGGGGTTAATCAACTTTTTAAAAATTTAATTTACTCAATCAATACTGGCTAATAAATTTTAAAAACACATTTTTATTATTTTTTTCCTAAAAGATTAGTTGAAACAATTACAATTTAACACAATGGTGTATGCATGTTTTGTTATCTTTAAACCCCAAATTCAATTCAAATGTAATTCATTTTTACTACATTTAAGTTGAAGGAAAATAAAATAAATCCCAAAGATAAGGAAAACAAAGACTTTTGATAAATATATATCTTTAGCATAAAAAAGCATAGCCTATTCAAAATAGTAGGCTTTACCTCATTTTTAAATATAAGCTTGAATGTTGAAAATTATGATGATACTTTTGGAAATTTCAAAGCATAAGAAGTTTAAGTAACACACAGGATCATAAAGACTCATGCATCTCCAAAGATCCTAAGAAAATCATAGTTAATAGATATTTGATTAATAAAGTTTGGCACACTAGTACATGAAATCAGATTTTTTTAAAAACAACATTTTTAAATTTATTTTTTTCAAGAAATATCTTGATTGTAAACCTCCTTTTGCTTTTGAAGGAATTTGAGAAGCCAGCATTTGCAATATTTTAAAATGGACTATTTATTATAAATTCTCACACATGAAATATTTTCTACTTTGAAACTCCTTACATTAATGATAATTTACATTCTCCCACCCAATATTAATGGTGTTGCACAGAATCCAAAAATAATTCAAATGTTTTACTAATGATTTCTTTTCTAAAAATTTAAAGAAATTAAATTGTACAGATTCTTTCCCCAGAACATTTGTTATTTGCTTTTCAGCATGAATTCCTTACACGTTTCCTTACATTTATCTTTTTCACTTTTAAGTTGAATAAAGGAAAAAAAATTTTCACGTAACTGGAGATCACATTAATTGTGTTCCATTAATCAAAGTTTTACAAAGCTTTGGAATTTGATCGTGTAAAATGCACTAGAGATAAAAGGATGAGATAATTTCCACCTGTTTTATGAACAGTAACAATTATCTAGGAAAAAAACTGCGCCATCCCCACTTCTGCCTATTTATCCCCAATTTGAAATAGATGAAATAGATTCTATGCATTTGGGTGAACAAAGAATGAAGTTAATATAGAATACTATCTGTATTCGTTTTCTATTGCTGCCATAAATTATCACAGACTCGTGGCTTAAAACACCAGTATACTATCTTACAGTTCTGTTGGGCAGAATTCCGAGGGTCTCACAGCGCTGAAATCAAGGTGTCAGCAGGGATGCATTCCTTTCTGGAGACTCTAGGGGAGAATCCGTTTTCCTGCCTTTTCCAGTGGTTAGAGGACACCTGCCTTCCTCCATCTTCAAAGCCAACAAAGGCAAGTCAAGTCCTTATTATATGCCACCACTAGGATCAAAAGTCCTAAAGAAATAGCACATTATAGAAATTATAATATCATCCTGTAGATTGGAGAGATGGCGGCGAGATGCAGAGGTGCCATTTTGGTGATTTTGAAATCATCTCACCTTTGACGTAAACTTCATAAAATAGACAAACCTGATTCTAGTAACACACTGTTATAAAATCATGTTTGTCTACATATAAGCACAAAATAGGAACATTATTACTTGTTTGGTAAATAAACTATTAAATGTAGCAGAAGGCCATACAAGAAGTTGTTATTACAGGGTCATAATATGATCATAAATTACCCCGTTGCTAAAATTTATTGTGGGCATATTCATTTAAAATACAGACACACACTTATTTATTTCACATGCAGACATATGGTTATTAAACTTTTAAAAGGTTATGATAGAACAATCTATAAATAAAATTAAAAGTTAAAATAAATATTTTCCATAGGGTTGACATTCTAATAGTTATTTAGCAGTTACTTAAAACTAGACCAGTGTTGTACAATAGAAATATAACGTAAGCCACATATGTAAAGTAAAATATTTTAGTATATTATATGGAAGAATAAAATGAAATAAGTGAAAGTAATTTAGTAATATATATTTCATTTAATACCATATACCTTAAATATTAAAATTTAAGCCTGTAATCAAGGTAATATATATATAAAGAAATTAGAACTTTGATATTGAGAGCAGCTCTCAATTCAGACTGGCTACAATTCAAGTATTTAATAGTAATATGTGGCTTATGGCTATCAAATGAACATCTAAGCCTTAAACAGATGAAGGATGCAATGGTGGAAATTAAAATGCTCTAACATCAGGTACCTTGCAATTTCATGGAGTAAACCATCTATGCATATAGTTAGACACATAAAATATAATATTTTAAGATAAAAATAAAACCAGATATTTGTAAAGATAGAAATGAAGAAGTCAATTCCAATTAAAGGTATTAAAAGAATCTAATGGATAGAGGACAGAGATAATGCTAAACGTCTCATGATGTACACTCTCCCCAACACTGTCCCGAGCACACAAAGAATTATTTGGAGCCAAGTGCCAATAGGACCGAGATTGAGAACCTCTGCTATAACTGAAAAGCAAATAGAGCTTTTGAAAAATGGTATCTATCATCCATAAACTTTAGCAAATTTTCAATTATTTTTTAAATTAAGCAAATCAACACCTAATTACAAAATCTATATTTGCCAAAATTGCAATTTCAAACTACTCTGCTTCTGCGCTTCTTTCAAATGCATCTCAATTTACATAGTCCAATTCTAACTCTCATGTCTTTTCTTCATATATTTTAAATCTTTCTCTTCTAGTCTTGGGGCAACATAGTTTTCCTCCATATCCCTGATGTAAAAGAGTTATTAAGAACTTTTATTATTTTACTTAAAAATCTCACACATAAAAACAATTATTTTAACTTTAGTCATAAGCATTTTATAAACTGTTTCTTAAACTTTGCCAAGAGATAGAAGGACAAATTCAGAAATGAAAATATTAAATTCTGAGACATCTCTCACGACTAAATGAAGGAAGATTATGTGCATTGAGGTTTAATGATCCACTTCAGTTTTAACAGCAGCATTACTTATGTTCAGGGTTTTAAATATTTCCCCTGATAAAGTTTTATTTCTCCTTTTCATCAAGGAATTTCCATTGATAGTAACTGAGGAAGACGTCGAATTGATGCTTCTAGAGATTTACTTTTCCAATAAGATTTAGATTGAAACTGAAGTTACCTCCCTACTAAGTATGAGTAAATACTATGCACTTACTAAATGTTTAACACACTTAAAAGTTTACTTAATTGCTAAATAGCACATTGTCCCTTATTTAAATTACTTTATGATTAATTTTAAAGCATTATTAATTATTAAAATTGTTTCTATTTCTATCAACTTAATTTTACAGCTCTACAGAGACCATAGAGAACAGAACCAGGCTTCTTCTGCAAAACCCAAATTCAATTTAGCTTTATTATGGTCATGAAGGTAAACCTGATTATATTAAACTCTTCAGAAGCAGAATTCCAAAATTTTCTCTTTGACTGTGTCAAAGGAAAATTGCATTGAACAAAGTTAAACAGTTAAGGAAGAATTTGCTCAAAACTATTGCAATAAGGAAGAGATTTTTTTTTTCTCTCCTACCAAAACATAGGCTTACATTTAGAAGAAACATATTTTAGAATAAATATTAACCCAGGAATGCCAAGAACACAAAAATTATCTAATCAGAAAATATTTTAGAAAATGTCATTCCAAACTGATTATGTAGAAAAAGCACATATGTTTATTTTATTAAATTATTTTGTATAACTTTTTTATCTGAATATAAAATTGCACTTTCTACATGCTTAGCTTTCCAAAGTCTCCCCTATACCCTTTTCTTCCAATCTAGAGTCTAAAGAAACATAAAATATTAAGATATAGTCAACAATGTAGGGTGCCCTAATTCTGTTTCTCTTTTTCTATGACCATAAATAATGAAAGAAAAGTAAGCTGGGACGAAGTGAGAGAGTGGCATTGACATATACACACTACCAAATGTAAAATAGATAGCTAGTGGGAAGCAGCTGCATAGCACAGGGAGATCAGCTCGGCGCTTTGTGACCACCTAGAGGGGTGGGATGGGGAGGGAGGGAGGGAGACGCTAGAGGGAGGGGATATGGGGATATAAGTATACGTATAGCTGATTCACTTTTTTATACAGCAGAAACTAACACAGCAATGTAAAGCAATTATGCTCCAATAAAGATGTTAAAAAAAAAAAGAAAATCTAAGAAGACATTTATAATTTTAGAACAAGGATTGATGAAAATTGTCCTATTTCATAGGCATTAGGAAAAGACTAGATGTACAGTACAATAATATATATCATTTAAGAAAAAAAAGAGAAGGTTAATTTTAAAGATTCACTTGACAACCAGAAGAAAAGTCTGGATTGAGGTCCAAGCTCTTCCTGTATGTGTGTGACCTTGAGCTGTTTCCACTTTTTAGATCATCTCTTAAATCATTTTTAATTGCAAATGTTATTATTATCCAGGGGCTCAATATAAAAATTCTAACAATTCCATGACCATATCCATTCATTCTGAGTGGGTTATTCACTATTCTCTAATCATGTAATTGACTTTCATATGCTCTTAAATAGACATAAAATAATGGTTTACTAAAACAACTGGTCACATGCATTCACTCTATCCGGAGTCAGAATCTGCAAAAACTCATTTTTATCCTTTGCTTGCAGAAATGCAAGCTTGCTTTCAAGCGTGAAGAAATAGGAAAATATTCTATCGGAAAAATGAAAACATGACATCAGAAATCAAAATATCACTTTAAGTATGAAATTATTTTAAATAAAATGACATTGAAGTGGGTCAGTTGAACTTAAATTCTTGACCATTCATGTATTATGCCATGTGAATCACCTTTTCTTTACTAATAAGAGAAACTAGAGGATATGCAATTTTTTTTATCAGGATCCTAGAACACTTATTTTTCCTCCACTTCCTCCTCCTTCTTTTGCTACTTAATTAGGTTAAGAAAACTCTCAAGTGAGACTAAAAATTTGATCCTGCACCATCATAAGTGGCAGATTCCTTGTATTAAATTTTCTTGTCATGCATTGTATATTAAAAAGAGAAATTATTTGCTATTACATTATGTTGTTACCTATGTGAACATAAGCTTTTATGACAGTCAAAAATTGTGAAACATTTATATAGTTAGGAGAAGTCATTAAGGAATGAATGCTATGGGAAATAACAGTGGTTAAAGATTGTAATTATTGTTAATTCTTTGAGATACATTTACATTTCTTAAGACCTTTCTGAGGTCTCATGCAGATGTTTAGCTTGTGTCCCAAACTATAAACAAAATGAAGAAAAAAAAAGAAAGCAAAAAATGATTTTTGAGATGAACATCATGATTTACTACCTCAATTTTAAAAACAAAAATGTAAATTAATTGAAATTAATCAGTTGAAAAGTGTTTCTGGCAGTTTTTAAAGTTATTGAAATCACATAACTGATCCCTTATGTAGTCTCCTACAGGTTCCGATAAAATTTTTTTCTTATTATCATTATTATGAACCAAATGTTCACACCTACTCTTCTCTTGGTACTATGAAATGAATAAATAATAGCCACAGTTAAATTCTAATGAATAATAGCCACAGTTAAATTTCAACACAGGAAGTATAATAACGGTACATATTGTATGATCCAAGGAACAAATAATGTGTTCAGCATTTAGTATTTGGCATTTAGTATAATTATTTGGATATGTGTTTTATACATGTTCCTATTTATATGTTCCCTTGAGAGCAAGGATCACATCATTTATAGCTGTGTGATATGGAGAATGTTTTCAATCTCTGCTTATTGCTTTGCAATTGCAAAACTGGAATAATAAAACATTTACCTCATTGGGCTGTTGTGTGAATTAAATGATTACTTAGAACCCAGACCAGACAGAGAAGGAGCAAGCCGGAGTTGTGGTAGTATTCTTCTGTCCATAAATCCAGAGTCATAAATCATGCCTTGTACCTTACGGGTCCTCCAAAAATTTGGTTGGATAAATAATGACTAATAATTTTAATGTGGAGAGCTATTAAGTCATGGTGTCCAGTGGCTTGAGTTAGACTTATCTGGCTCTGAGCCAAAGTTCTACAAGCTCAAACTTTGTAACCCATAAACAAGTTTTGTTCTTAGCTGCATTTTCCTTACCTTTAAAATGAGGGATATAAAAAAACCTGCCTCACAGTTTTGGTGTAAGAATTAGACAATTTTACTAGAGTAAAAATTAAGCATAATTCTTAATACAAAATACTGTGTTCAATATATGGTTGTAAATATTATAATGATTTTATCAAATCTCACAAGAATTTTCAGACCATCTACCTTGCTGAATTTGATGCCATATATAAATAATGTGGAAGAACCAGTATGGTACCGTTCATTTTTCTTGTCCTTGTTTTTCTTATGATTTGTATTTTTCACTTTCTGTTTTTCAATAATGTAGTCTGTCAATCATGCTTTATTCTTGTTGCCGGCAGAGACATCAGTGACACCTAAGCAAAACTGGGAAAGCAGAGGAGGCTTCTGCTGCCAGGCAGATACTCTTAAGCAAACTCTCCTGATGGATCTTTTAACTGTTCCCTTTCCTTCATCTTTAGTGGCTCACCTAACCATAGTTAGGCTATACCTAACTATGCCAGATGGAAAACAAACAATATTTTTTCTGAGAATTTCAGAAGAAACTCATCCCAAGATTTAGCAAACCTTGCTGTCAAGGCATTTCTCATTATATCTCACTTAAGCCCCTGACAGTGTGATATATACCTATTTCTATTTTTAATTCCCACTGATGAATTAATGAGGCTGTTACTTTGTTAGATTAGCACTGCATATATTTGAAGACATCTATGAAATCAGTCTACAGATTTATTTTCTCAAGACAATTGTTTTCCATACATGACTGGTAATCAGGATCTCCTAGAGCTCTGATTATAAATACAGATGCCCACGTCACAGACTACAGCAAATGAATCTGAATTTTCAGAAGAGAGGCTTAGAAGTCTGAATTTGTAGAAAGCACCCCAAGTCTATCTAATAACTAACATGTTTGTAAGCCTCTGCTAAGAAATCTTTTTGGTCAATGAAGTAATCTCTAATAATAGGGTAGGAAAATATATTTGCTTGAAAATATTGAACAGAATCAAATTGTAAAAAAAAAAATCCAGGTGGACTAAAGTCAAATGCCTTAAAGAAAATAATTGCCAAGAATAGCTTTTATCATGAAATAGTCTCAAGAAACCTATGAAGCTATACTTAAGGATTGACACTTCTGTTTTTGTTTATTTTTTGTTAATACTTTTATTATTATACAATACATATTTATTATAAAATTTTCAGAATTTTTTTTAAAAAAGGACAAAGTGAAGAAATAAGAACCACCTATAATTAAACTCTCAGATATGATAATTACTGACATTTTTGGTGTCTAGTTTCTACTTAATGCAGTGCATTTCTTTTACAAAAATTAAATATTTATATATAACTGTGTAAATTCCTTTTCCACTTAGTGAAATATGTTGAAAGATTTCTTCATATTTTCATATCATCAAATTTTCCTTCAACTTAAACTTTGCTAGCTGTATGCTTTTGCTTATTTAGATGGTAAAAATTCAATTAACAAATGTCAAATTATTCCATATTTTATGGTTTATATTATTTTGTTCTATAGATAAAGTTTGGTGATTAGAGTTAACTGTTTTAATATATCCATGACCACTTCTGTGCTATATTTCCTTTGAAATCTCTAATTTGCCCTCCAAAAATCTTATCTTAATTTATTCTCAACAGTCTTTTATCAAAGCACCCATTTTCCTACATGCCAATACTCCGTGTTAAGGTTTGTTCGTGTATTTTTCTCCTTCTATATTTTACACTTTGGAATATCAGGCAAATGCTGCAATATATAAATAAATTTGAAACATTTATCATTTTCTGTGCTTCGATCAGACTAAAAAGCAGGGTGATTATCTATTTCTATAAGATTTAAGAGGCATTCTAGCATTAAATTATGAAAGATTGATACATAAAAGAGAATAACATATAAGAATATTGTTATATTCTGATTTATACTCGGTAAGTGAACTTTAGTCATTTATATATTCATGGAATTTATTTTGATTTTTCCAGGTTTAAAATTTATTAGTATAAACTTCAACATAATAACAACTTTTAACTTTTTTCACCTTTTTAACCTGAGTATATCACTTTTTAAATTGCTTAAGTGTGAAGTTCCTTTATTGCCTTTTTTATTGAATTATACTTTGCAGAGTTTTTCCCATTATATTAACCTTAAAAATAGTGCTTGTATTTACCTATCAGTTCTTCTGGATTTGTTATTGTCTTTGTACTTAAAATTATGAATTTTGTTTGTTTTTATTTGCTTCAAACAAAGCAAGACTTATGCACACACATTATTTGTCTAACAGACAGAGTACTTCTGTGGTAGCCAGACCTCATACATGTAAATATAAGGTAGACTATTGCAAACAGCTTTCAGTATAATAGGCATACTCAAATAGGCAATCACAAGTTGCAGTCGTTTTAGCTAAGTGGTCTCTTTTTTTCCCAGCATCTTATTCTGATTTAATGGATTCTGATTGATTACTTAAAAAATATCAATTCTCATCATGCACTGACACTGGAGTTCTTTCTGTCAGTTCC
This sequence comes from Physeter macrocephalus, assembly GCF_002837175.3. Classification (NCBI taxonomy): domain Eukaryota; kingdom Metazoa; phylum Chordata; class Mammalia; order Artiodactyla; family Physeteridae; genus Physeter; species Physeter macrocephalus. The sequence continues at coordinate 76,909,992 of NC_041232.1, read as the reverse complement.
ACATCATGCTTTATGGGGGGGTTCTTTTTGTCCAGGACCTCAATACACTTTCTGTGTTCCTGCCATCTGTTTTGTAAGGTTTTCATTCTCTTCATATATTTGGAAACATAGTTTGGGATGATATGAAACATAGGAAGAAGGCATGCATCGCTGGATGCATCAAAAAGCAACCCCTAGGTAGTACTGATACTTAGATCCTAACCTGGGAGATTCATTCTCAACTAGTAATGCAAGAGACTAAAATTCTGATGACCTAAGGTATCCATTGACGATAAGGAGGTAAGTTCTCTCCTGTGAATGTAGACTGTCAATAGCTCTGTACTGCTGTTGGTACAACTGAGGAAACAGTCACCCCCATAGCTTGCTGCATTCAGTGGTTCAGACAAGAAACCTTATTTGAGAACAACTGTTTGCAAGACATCCTCACGTTTGTGCAGTTACGGTGGGAAAATCATGGTTTTGGAAGAACAGCAGCCCAGTTCCTTTGTTCTAGAAATTCTGGGTTTCTGAATCATAAGTCAGACTTTGGGAGAAGTAGAAAGTATTAGTTCACCTTTTTAAGATAAACTCATTTTCATAAAGTGAAATCAGCTTATGCCATGAAAGCTATGCCTATATAGGTTTACTTCAATTGAACTATTTTTAAAAAAATTATCAGTGTCTATTCTTTCCAGATTCTTGTTCTTAGCTTAATTACTTCCTTTTTCTGTGGGGCTGTGATTTTCTTCTTTGTTACCTCTTACGTATTTTAAAAGGAAATTGAGAAAAGCTTTATCCAAAATTACTACACAGATGGGATTTTTAGGGTAACATTTTGCAGATCTTTAAAAGGATGAGATTCCAGTACTCTTTTAATTTTCATCATTAATCCATATTGCCCATACATAAGTGAGAGTTTATTACTTTAGATATCTGATTATTTTGCCGTTTCAATTTAATTGACAAGAAGAAATTAGTACCACCAATCTGTTGGTAGCTTAGGCTTTATCATCATCAACAGAGTAGTGTTTTTGAAGAACTGTTAATAAATTATCTAATTTTTTACAGTTTTTAATAAAGGCAGCTTTTGACCTCTCCATCTTTTTCTGACATATTTCTATAAGCAATAGCTTTCCATCTTGTAACTGAATTATTTTTCCCTTCATATCAAGTTTCATTCCATTTGTTTCTGACCACTTCATCTCTGTGAAGTCATTTTCAATCTATGTGGAGACATGTTGAGGACACTATTCTCATGTTCTGATGCCAAGATACTGACTTTTGATTGAAGGTCTAAATCATAACAAGTCAAGAAACATTATACACTGTAATTTTCTTGGCTCAGAATCAAGTATGTTTTGCATAACAGCTCTATTCTTGTTACAAATATGTTAAAACACTTTCTACTTAACTTTTCTTCATTTAGCCTAATCAATTAGATGTTTTGGTATCTTTTGTAATGTATCAAAATGGAAGAAATTTAAGATGCATGCAAAAGTCATACAGGCAGCTCTGGAGCCAAAGGGGATCCACAAAAAGTGAGATATATAATTCAAAGATGATTCCTTTGCTACAATTACCTGATCACTGGAAATAGAGAAACTGTGGTCATCAAATCATACTGAATAATCAATAACATTTCATTCAGCTGATGGAGCCATTACCAAATAGCAATGTTATGATTCATACTTTTGATTGGAAAAACTATCCCTTTTAATGTTTGTCAAGGCAATCGTATCAAAGGCTACAGCTCCAAGAAATGTTCTATCTATATATTAGTTGTGCATCAGTGTGCTTTGTAATTCTCCTTCAATCAAAAAGAATTTAACAAATCCAGCATCTGCTATGTGATAGCCATTTTGCGGATTACTGGCCACTAGGGATACGAAGAAAAGATACAGTCCTTGTCTTGGAAAAAGTCAAAGGGCAATGTCATAAGATATAATGTAGAAGTCAGTACATCTGCTCTGGAATCAGCCTTAGTTAGCTCTTCACCCAAAATGGATGCATCATGTTGCATGTGACCCTTAACCCTGGCCACTAGAATTAGAAAAGCCTCTAGAGAATGTCTTAACTTCTGTTAAGGAAGTGACTGGCATTAAGTTTTTAAACGAAGAGCGTGGTGTCAATTTGCTGAATCGAATAAATTATCACGCTCAAGAAATGTGGTCAAGAGAAAAAGTCAAAGGACACCCAAAGTGGGAGCAGGAGGCAGAGACTAAGTGGCCGCAATGCAGAGGGAGAAGGAAAGAACATCAATGACCTCCTGACACTAAATGTGTCAAATCTGTATGTTTCCTATTGCTTCTGTAACAAATTACACACTGGGTGGCTTACAACAACACATGTTTCTCATCTGACAGTTCTGGAGGTTGGAAATCCAAAATGGGTCTCATTGGGCTAAAAGTCAAAGTATCTACCCAGCTGTGTTCATTTTGGAGGGCCTAGGGGAGAATTCATTTGCCTGCCTTTTCCAGCCTCTTAAGGTTTCCTACATTCTTTGGCTCATGGCCACCTCCACCATCTTCAAAGCCAGCATCATTGGGCTGAGTCCATCTCATGCTGCCATCTCTGGTCACATGAAATGTCTGATAACACAAGAGTGTGATTAACACAAATGTGTCCACAAGTCATGGCAATACAATACAGTAAGAGCTACAAAAGATGTATATACAACACTCAATGCAGTAAATATACATTCTTATTTTAATTTTATTTATTTATATATCCATTAACCCACCTATTCCACTTATTTCTTCTGTCATTCACTATTCCAGGCAGTTTTAAAAAATGTCTTGACTCTTAACAATAAATAAAGAAATGGCAAAATTACCATTCATATTTTTCTCACTTCTTTGCTTTCTTCCTTCTCTCTCCTTTTTATCTTTTTTTTTCAGCAAATGACTACACTGAAACCAGTCATATGAAAGAGATTAGGGAGAGAGCAATAAACAAAGATGCACTTGGTTCCTTCTATCCTCAGAAAGTTTACAACCTATAAAAGTAGTCAGACAATGAGACAAGTCCTCATAATAATATGGGGAGAGATGATAATAGATAAAATTCATATGGAAGCACATAACAATAGAAAATAACCCAGATTAAGGTTAAAGGTCTCTTAGGTGAAGTGGCGTATAAATTGAAGATGAAGGATGAAGAAGAGTTATCTAAGTAAATAAATGGAGGGATTAGCACGCTAGCTTAGGAACCAGAATTCCAGTCCCACCAAGGGTGTCTTTCTAAAGTTGGTGTACATAATCTATGTTCATGAAGCGAGAGCACCTAACACCCAGCTATTGAAGTAGACATCCAATAACATGATTTTGAAGCAACAATACCCTAGCAAGTGGTGCTTTTCTCCCATCAAATAAAAAAAAAATTTTTTTTGAAGGCAAATTGTTTATGTGCTAATCAGCAGGTATATCCTTTGCCAAAATGTTCTACAAGAGACATGACAAAAGAGTTATTATTTAAGACACACACACACAAATACACACACAGCAATATCACCTTCCACATTTTTAGCATCACCCCTGAGTTTCTATAGTGACTGTTAGTTTATTTTCATATGCTTCCTTCATGAGAAAGACCTGTTAATTAACTGAAGAAAACTTCTTCTTTTAATGGTTGCTACCCATGTTTAGAATAGCATTATAAAAATGATGTTTAAAAATTCACTCCTGTCAACATACTTTTTGAAGAAGATATTATTTTAAAGATTACTTCAATTAAAATGTATTCCTGGGCTTCCCTGGTGGCGCGGTGGTTGCGCGTCCGCCTGCCGATGCAGGGGAACCGGGTTCGCGCCCCGGTC
>NC_041232.1:76899526-76906108 GCF_002837175.3 Physeter macrocephalus | reverse complement strand
ATTTATTTTGAAAACATCAAACACAGGAGCACATACAGAAAGTTCAGATGTCAAGTTATACAATATCATTTTGCTATAGCATTCAAAATTTTTGCCAGGCAAAACTAGTTGTCAGCTGAATTTGAATTAATTTTACATGTTTTTATTTATATGTGGTTGAATATGTTTAATATGGAATTAAACAAAATATTTTTGAAAATTAAAGAAAATTTAATAGAAATAATGCCATAGAAACAAAGATACTGTTTTACAAATATCAGTTTTCAGAGATTATAGATGATTAGCTACCCAAATAACGTAAGTAATATAATCATTTAAGTCGTGAAAAATTTGACTTTCGGAACAGAAAATACTAACAATTATGTAGCCTAAGGATTGAACGCCAGAAGTTAGGTTGTACAGGAAAAAAGACAACAATGACCTTTTTGATCTTTAGTCTCATTACACACTGTATATACATCAGGAAGTGATAAATTAAGTCTGTATTACAGGGTGTGCTTAGGAATCTAAGATAAGGCAAACACACACTTAGGATTGTCATTTGTACATTTCCAACACCAGGTTTCACAGATAAATCTGAATCCAGCAAACTGAAATTTCCAGAGTGGTCAAAAAATTTAGATAGAACATGAGATTTGCTAATAACTTTCAGTTTACTGGAAATACGTAAGAATTGAAGAATTAGAATATATCTAAGACAGAAGGGGTAATATTAGTTGTTCTTGAAATAAAAAATATAAATGTTTGCTTGGAATTTTAAAGCTTTTTGGACACATATACTATATGTATTTTATATATATATAATATATAATTTACAATCTCATGTATGTTTGTGTTTGTAATTATGTATGGAGAAAGAGAGAGAGAGAGGGAGATTGTTAAGAAGAAAAATAATGAACAAAAGCTAGGTCAACTGGTAGTAAACCAAAACACTGTAATTATTTTCAGCAATTGTGAACAATTTTAAACTCTTTATTGCATTTGATTGCCCTGACATTTTCTCTAACTAAAATGTCCGTCCATCAACTTATGTAATAGAAATTAAAATTCTTAACTGGTAGTTAAACCAAAAACTTAGCGGTTCCCTGTTTGTTTTTTCCTGCAACTTGTGGGGTTGTTTTAGTTGTTACTGTAGTCGGGGGCTGGGCTCCTCACTGATGGATGCAAATTAGGACAGTTAAGCATAACAAAATATTTTTCAGTGTCTCATACAGATTTCGATTGGCCTCTCAACCATTCATGGACATGACAAACTTGTTTTATTTAGATCTTAACTCTATTCTACAAATGAACACCAAGTTCTGTACTGTTTTATAGCGCTTTACTATACACTGGATATTCCAGAAATACAGTGTGGAATTGTTCAGTTTTTGAGGAAGCTCCATCATCAGTGTAGCTGATGTCACTGTCGGCATTTGCATCCCTGTAGGACATCCCTGTGTGCATCCATTTGTAGTTGTTTCTACACCATGATTGTACAAAAAAACCTCTTGGCATTTTTTGGTCTTCTAGTCTGGCATGTGTGAGAATTTACTTGGTGGAAGATATTAATTTAGTATAATTTTTCTTCCTCACTTTACAGCTAAATCTTGATAGTTACTTCTTTTAATATTATGGTGTAACTTTGTTGTTTGTTTCCTATGGATATTTTTTCAGTATGGGTATATTAAAAACTTTGTTGTAAATGGTACGTTAGGTTTCTTAGGTTAAGGTCCATGGCTATAATTATACAAGTAGAAAAAATATTAGTTTGCTTTAAAAAATAATGGGTTTCTTAATATTAACTTTACTATACAGCTAAGTTATTCCATTGATTTTAAGAAATGATTTCCAATGTTTCCTTTAATAAATATGCTGCCATAAAACTGTTTAAGAACATTTTGTAAATAATTAGTCCTCTGTGATAAACTTAATCTCACTGCTTTAAAGAGGAATATGTTAAAATCTCTCTCCGAAATAAGATTTCAGAGAAAAATCATTGATTTTAATAGCTCAGACTTTTTCCTTCATTGAAATAGAATAATAAGATATATTGCATATAGCTTTGTCATTAATGTATATTCTGATTTGATTTTGTTGGATGGAGTTGTGGGAGGGAAAAAATAAGAGATTATTTACAATTGTCTCATCCTGTCAATCTAGGAACTTGTAAGCATTTCTTAGATAACCAGATTAATAGATTAAAAGTTGACTATATATAGAAAAACTATGATTCAAAACAGAAAGATTATATTATTATTCTATTTACATTATTTTCTATTATTTAAATGTGGTCTTCAAGTGAAACAGCATAATACAATAAAACAATGCTTTATATAATTTGTAAATAATTCTTTTAAAACATTCTTTTCTTTAACACTTGCTTCTAACTCACAATTCCTGTGTGAGGAAGTAAAATTCAAATGCAGATTATTCAATCTTGGATTCTTTTCCTGGGGATGGGAAGGGTTGATTTAGAAATTTTATTATTTTTGGTTACAAATATTAATCACCAGAGATAGTGGGGAAAAGAACCACAGTAAATCTTGTATATCTGTAATTTTAAAGTTTTATTTACTAAGATACTATAGCTATCAAAATGTCTCAAAGCTGTTTTTTAGAATTGATATGAATGAGTTTACAAATAGAATACTTAATTTTGTTTGTTTAGATGCTAAATTGTAATTGAATTTTATCATGCGTCTCATTGACAATAAATTCAATAGGTATTATATAAAATTTATAAATCACATGATATAAAAGTGAAACAGAATTTCTTAAAGATGTTATGATTCTGTTGTATTGATAGAGAAAATGTATAAGTTTGTAAATGTGAGAATTTGCTATTTGGAAATAATCTTTTGGGGAGATATACAATGCATTAAATAAGTATAAATATTATTAATATGGAGAAACTGATTGCAAGTGAAATTAGAAATACCTTTCCTTAACTTCTTGAATTATTGTTAACATGCTTATTAATAAGCTCAGTTTCTCTTAATTTGAATAAATATTTTTAAAAGTGTATTATTTATTTATTTATTTTTTGTGGTACGCGGGCCTCTCACTCTGTGGCCTCTCCCGTTGCGGAGCACAGGCTCCGGACGTGCAGGCTCAGCGGCCATGGCTCACGGGCCCAGCCGCTCCGTGGCACGTGGGATCTTCCTGGACCGGGGCACGAACCCGTGTCCCCTGCATCGGCAGGCGGACTCTCAAACACTGTGCCACCAGGGAAGCCCCCAAAAAAAGTGTATTATTTAATATCATTCAGATGTCCTGGATCTTAATCACTGTGATAAAATGAAAAGCACTGCAGAAATTTATACCTGTTTTTCAAATGTACTTATGCTATATAAATGGAAACTTTGGAATCAAACAATAAATTTCTTTCCTATTTTCTATCTTTAGTTCAAAATGGAGAAATAATGATTACTAGGTTTCTGGCATTATAAATAATATATAATCATCATTACTCTTGTTTCCTACTGAAATATCCTAAGATTTTAATTAAGTTTCTCATCAGGGGATCTGCTTTGGAGCATTGTATATGTTTTGTTTCTATCAGCTCACTCCACTGAGTTTAAATTTCAGGATATTATGATCCAAATATCAATTGCCTCACAGTACAATATAAATATTATATTATTGAATACATACATAGTACAAGTGAGTATTGTATATAGTACAACATAAATATAGTCCAAAGTATTAACAATATGGGAGTTTTAGGTCTCATTTTGTGTAACTTTTTATTTTCTAATATGTAATGTAATTGTAATGAACATATGAAATATCATTATTAGAGAATTAACATATTAACTAGTAGCTTTTGAATCAAGTACTTCCTAAATGTAATAAAATTTCGATTTCACTTCTGCCCAAACTTTTAAACATGAATTTGATATGATACTATGGCTCTTAGGTAATGTAAAAGAAACAGAGTTTTTTTTTTTTTTTCTTCTTTTTGCGGTACGCGGGCCTCTCACTGTTCTGGCCCCTCCCGTTGCGGAGCACAGGCTCCGGACGCGCAGGCTCAGCGGCCATGGCTCACGGGCCCAGCCGCTCCGCGGCGTGTGGGATCTTCCCAGACCGGGGCACGAACCTGCGTCCCCTGCATCAGCAGGCGGACGCGCAACCACTGCGCCACCAGGGAAGCCCAGAAACAGAATTTTTTTAAAAATAACTTTTAAATGTTGCTTATTTATTCCTTTTTCAACATCCGCATTAAAATTGCCTCTTCCGGGAGTTGAGGAAGATGGCGGAAGAGTAAAGACGCGGAGATCACCTTCCTCCCCACAGATACATCAGAAATACATATACACGTGGAACTTCTCCTATAGAACACCCACTGAACGCTGGAAGAAGACCTCAGACTTCCCAAAAGGTAAGAAACTCCCCACGTACCTGGGTAGGGCAAAAGAAAAAAGAAAAAACAGAGACAAAGAATAGGGGCGGGACCTGCACCAGTGGGAGGGAGCTGTGAAGGAGGAAAGGTTTCCACACACTGGAAGCCCCTTCGCGGGTGGAGACGAGGGTAGCGGAGGGGGGAGCTTCGGTGCCACCGGAGGAGAGCGCAGTAACGGGTGCGAAGGGCAAAGCGGAGAGATTCCCGCACGGAGGATCGGTGCCGACCAGCACTCAGCAGCCCGAGAGGCTTGTCTGCTTACCCGCCGGGGCGGGCGGGGGCTGGGAGCTGAGGCTCGGGCTTCAGGCGGAAGCCGGGAGAGGGCTGCACTCTCCACACCTCCCCTCCCGGGAGCCTGTGCAGCCCGCCACTGCCAGGGTCCTGTGATCCAGGGAAAACTTCCCCAGGAGAACTCACGGCGCGCCTCAGGCTGGTGCAACGTCACGCTGGCCTCTGCCGCCACCGCAGGCTTGCCCCGCATCCGTGCCCCTCCCTCCCTCCGCCTAAGTGAGACAGAGCCCCCGAATCAGTGGCTCCTTTAACTCCGTCCTGTCTGAGAGAAGAACAGAAGTCCTCAGGCGACCTACAAGCAGAGGCGGGGCCAAATCCAACGCTGAACCCTGGGAGCTGTGCAAACAGAGAAGAGAAAGGGAAATCTCTCCCAGCAGCCTAAGGCGCAGAGGATTAAATCTCCACAATCACCTTGATGTACCCTGCATCTGTGGAATACCTGAATAGACAATGATTCATCCCAAATTGAGGAGGTGGACTTTGGGAGCAAGATATATTATTTTTTCCCCTTTTCCTCTTTTTGTGAGTGTGTATGTGTATGCTTCTGTGTGAGATTTTGTCTGTATAGCTTTGCTTTCACCATTTGTCCTAGGGTTCTCTCCATCCGTTTTTGTTTTTTTAACTTTAAAAAAAATTTTTTTTCTTAATAATTATTTTTTATTTTAATAACTATTTTATCTTACTTTATTTTATTTTATTTTATCCTCTTTCTTTCTTTCTTTCTTTCTTTTTTTCCTCCCTTTTATTCTGAGCCGTGTGGATGAGAGACTCTTGGTTCTCCAGCCAGGAGTCAGTGCTGTGCCTCTGAGGTGGGAGAGCCAAGTTCAGGACATTGGTCCACAGGAGACCTCCCAGCTCCACTTAATATCAAACGGCAAAAATCTCCCAGAGATCTCCATCTCAACACCAAGACCCAGCTTCACTCAATGACCAGCAAGCTACAGTGCTGGACACCCTATGCCAAACAACTAGCAAGACAGGAACACAACCCCACCCATTAGCAGAGAGGCTGCCTAAAATCATAATAAGGCCACAGACACCTCAAAACACACCGCCAGACGTGGACCTGCCCACCAGAGAGACAAGATCCAGGCCTCATCCACCAGAACACAGGCACTAGTCCCCTCCACCAGGAAGCCTACACAACCCACTGAACCAACCTTAGCAACTGGAGACAGACACCAGAAACAACGGGAACTATGAACCTGCAGGCTACAAAAAGGAGACCCCAAACACAGTAAGATAAGCAAAATGAGAAGACAGAAAAACACACAGCAGATGAAGGAGCAAGGTAAAAACCCACCAGACCTAACAGAACTGAGGACAGTCTCAGAGACCTCTGGGACAACATTAAACACACCAACATTCAAATTATAGGGGTCCCAGAAGAAGAACAGAAAAAGAAAGGGACTGGGAAAATATTTGAAGAGATTACAGTTGAAAACTTCCCTGATATGGGTAAGGAAATAGTTAATCAAGTCTAGGAAGCACAGAGAGTCCAATACAGGACAAATACAAGGAGAAACACACCAAGACACATTAATTAAACTATCAAAAATTAAATACAAAGAAAACATATTAAAAGCAGCAAGGGAAAAACAACGAATAACACACAAGGGAATCCCCATGAGGTTAACAGCTGATCTTTCAGCAGAAACTCTGCAAACCAGAAGGGAGTGGCAGGACATATTTAAAGAGATGAAGGAGAAAAACCTACAACCAAGATTACTCTAGGGGCTTCCCTGGTGGCGCAGTGGTTGCGCGTCTGCCTGCCGATGCAGGGGAACCGGGTTCGCGCCCCGGTCTGGGAGGATCCCACATGCCGCGGAGCGGCTGGGCCCGTGAGCCATGGCCGCTGAGCCTGCGCGTCCGGAGCCTGTGCTCCGCAACGGGAGAGGCCACAACAG
>NC_041232.1:76896852-76898761 GCF_002837175.3 Physeter macrocephalus | reverse complement strand
AAATGGTAATAGGAACATACATATTGATAATTACCTTAAATGTAAATGGATTAAATGCTCCCACCAAAAGACACAGACTGGCTGAATGGATACAAAAACGAGACCCATATATATGCTGTCTACAAGAGACCCACTTCAGACCTAGGGACACATACAGACTGAAAGTGAGGGGATGGAAAAAGATATTCCATGCAAATGGAAATCAGAAGAAAGCTGGAGTAGCAATTCTCATATCAGACAAAATAGACTTTAAAGTAAAAACTATTACAAGAGACAAAGAAGGACACTATATAATGATCAAGGGTTCGATCCATGAAGAAGATATAACAATTGTAAATATTTATGCACCCAACATAGGAGCACCTCAATACATAAGGCAAATACTAACAGCCATAAAAGGGGAAATCGACAGTAACACAATCATAGTAGGGGACTTTAACACCCCACTTTCACCAATGGACAGATCATCCAAAATGAAAATAAATAAGGAAACACAAGCTTTAAATGATACATTACACAAGATGGACTTAATTGATATTTATAGGACATTCCATCCAAAAACAACAGAATACACATTTTTCTCAAGTGCTCATGGAACATTCTCCAGGATAGATCATATATTGGGTCACAAATCTAGCCTTGGCAAATTTAAGAAAATTGAAATCATATCAAGTATCTTTTCTGACCACAACGCTATGAGACTAGATATCAATTACAGGAAAAGATCTGTAAAAAATACAAACACATGGAGGCTAAACAATACACTACTTAATAACGAAGTGATCACTGAAGAAATCAAAGAGGAAATCAAAAAATACTTAGAAACAAATGACAATGGAGACACGACGACCCAAAACCTATGGGATGCAGCAAAAGCAGTTCTAAGAGGGAAGTTTATAGCAATACAATCCTACCTTAAGAAACAGGAAACATCTCGAATAAACAACCTACCTTTGCACCTAAAGCAATTAGAGAAAGAAGAACAAAAGAACCCCAAATTTAGCAGAAGGAAAGAAATCATAAAGATCAGATCAGAAATAAATGAAAAAGAAATGAAGAAAACAGTAGCAAAGATCAATAAAACTAAAAGCTGGTTCTTTGAGAAGATAAATAAAATTGATAAACCATTAGCCAGACTCATCAAGAATAAAAGGGAGAAGACTCAAATCAATAGAATTAGAAATGAAAAAGGAGATGTAACAACTGACACTGCAGAAATACAAAAGATTATTAGAGATTACTACAAGCAGCTGTATGCCAATAAAATGGACAACCTGGCAGAAATGGACAAATTCTTAGAAATGCACAAGCTGCCGAGACTGAACCAGGAAGAAATAGAAAATATGAACAGACCAATCACAAGCACTGAAATTGAAACTGTGATTAAAAATCTTCCAACAAACAAAAGCCCAGGACCAGATGGCTTCACAGGCGAATTCTATCAAACATTTAGAGAAGAGCTAACACCTATCCTTCTCAAACTCTTCCAAAAGATAGCAGAGGGAGGAACACTCCCAAACTCATTCTATGAGGCCACCATCACCCTGATACCAAAACCAAAGATATCACAAAGAAAGAAAACTACAGGCCAATATCACTGATGAACATAGATGCAAAAATCCTCTACAAAATACTACCAAACAGAATCCAACAGCACATTAAAAGGATCATACACCATGATCAAGTGGGGTTTATTCCAGGAATGCAAGGATTCTTCAATATATGCAAAGCAATCAACGTGATACACCATATTAAGAAATTGTAGGAGAAAAACCGTATGATCATCTCAACAGATGCAGAGAAAGCTTTCGCCAAAATTCAACACCCATTTATGATAAAAACCCTGCAGAAAGTAGGCATAGAGGGAACTTTCCTCAACATAATAAAGGCCATATATGACAAACCCACA
>NC_041232.1:76895399-76895912 GCF_002837175.3 Physeter macrocephalus | reverse complement strand
TCCAAAATTTATAAGCAACTCATGCAGCTCAATAACAAAAAAAAAACAACCCAATCCAAAAATGGGCAGAAGAACTAAATAGACATTTCTCCAAAGAAGATATACTTATTGCCAACAAACACATGAAAGAATGCTCAACATCATTAATCATTAGAGAAATGCAAATCAAAACTACAATGAGATAACATCTCACACTGGTCAGAATGGCCATCATCAAAAAATCTAGAAACAGTAAATGCTGGAGAGGGTGTGGAGAAAAGGGAACACTTGCACTGTTGGTGGGAATGTAAATTGTTATGGCCACTATGGAGAACAGTATGGAGATTACTTAAAGAACTACAAATAGAACTAACATATGACCCAGCAATCCATCTACTGGGCATATACCCTGAGAAAACCATGATTCAAAAAGAGTCATGTACCAAATTGTTCATTGCAGCTCTATTTACAATAGCCAGGACATGGATGCAACCTAAGTGTCCATCATCGGATGAATGGATAAAGAAGATGTGG
>NC_041232.1:76871527-76895227 GCF_002837175.3 Physeter macrocephalus | reverse complement strand
AGCTAGTAGGAAGCAGCCGCATAGCACAGGGAGATCAGCTCCGTGGTTTGTGACCACCTAGAGGGGTGTGATAGGGAGAGTGGGAGGGAGGGAGACACAAGAGGGAAGAGATATGGGAACATATGTATAACTGATTCACTTTGTTATAAAGCAGAAACTAACACACCATTGTAAAGCAATTATACTCTAATAAAGATGTTAAAAAAAACACAAAAAACAAACTGCCTTTTCCGTACAGTCTCCCTAAAACATCATAAAATTCCATCTTTTCCTGTGCACGATGATTGTTTCTTCAAGTGTTCCTGTAGTACTTTCATTAATTCAGCCATCATGCATTGAATAACACACAGAAACACACAGAAATAGGAAATAACACCAACAACAGCAAAACTCTGCAATATTCTAACCTAGTAACATATGATAAATTCTAAGCATGCTAAATAAAAAATTAAATGTTTTATATAGAATGTTAAAGCATGTTAAGTGCTCTGAAAAAATAGCAGGGAAAGATACAAATAAAAACCAAAGGAGAATGAGTGAAGTGTAATATTAAATGGACTGGTCATGGTAGTGTCCACCGCAAAGAAAATATTTAGGAAGATATTTGAAGGAGATAAGGACACATGATATTGGGAGGAGGGTATCCCAGATCCAGAGAACCGGGAACTAAAAACCTTGAGTATGGAATGTAATTGGTGTGTTCTAGGGTCTAGGGTGTGGCCTGTGTCCTTGAACTGAGGAAGGAGGAGGGTAAGGCATTTGGTCAAGGGGATGTAGGGGCCAGATGTAGAATCCTTCAACCAGGCCCTTGTGATGACTTTGGTTTCACTCCAAGAGAATGGGGAGGCACTGGTGGGTTTTGAGCAGATTAATGCTGTGAGCTGAATGTTTTTGACAAATTCCTTCTGGCTGCTTTCTTTACAATAGACAGTGGGCAAGAGTGATTGTAGATAGATGTATTAAGGAGCTGTGGCATAATCCAGCAGGAGGTGATGGTGGCTTGGTGCAACAAGCAGGCTGTGAGAAGTGGTGGTAGTTACACATTTTGTACCCATTTCTGTTACTATTATTTTTATTTATCACTTTCCCCTGTCGTACCTAGAGAATCTTGAAAGACTATGTTTATTCATCTTCAAATCACTTTCTTTACCACAGTGACTGGCTCGATCAATGTATGTGCTCTACCAATAGTTACTAAGTTAAAGTGAAGTGATTATTTCTAAATAAATACTGATACGGAAATTTGCATAAGCATTCAAATATTGTGCCTAGTTGAGAAATTTTTTTTTTCTATTTTACGCACACTAAGTAAATACCTATAGAGTAGGATATTAAACAAAGCTTTTCAATCTGTGAATACCAGAAATAAAATCCAAATATTGAAGTTTCTGCATTGTTAGAAATTTTCTATAAAACTTGCTGAAATCTAAGGAACATATTATTTTAATTTTAATTTGTAGAATTTATGTAGCTTTTAATCGAAAGCTATTGTACAGATAATCTGGTCCCTGTTACAGGAGCAAACAAGTAGGACCAGTTATGCATAGTAAGTTTTTCCAGGTCCCACATCTAGTTTGTTACAGTTCTAGAAGCAGAACCTGGGGCCCTGTCTCATTTCTTTGCAGCATACCTTTCCGTACACTATAGATCTTCCTTACCCACTTGTAAAACAGATTCATATATCCATGTATATATATTTATATATGGTTTTGCAGTGGTTAGGAAAAATATCAAATTTAACAGTAAAAACCAAGTCAGTTAGAGCAATAATTTACCCGCTCGAATATGCTAATTATGGGTTCATTAGCATGCATCCAGATTTTGCAAATTAAAAGTTTATTGGGGAGAAATTTACTATGAAAACTGTTAAATTGAGAATTGTAATTGTCTTTAAATATTTTTCAGCAGAAGACCTAATAATTAATAATACTATTTCAACCAAAAAGATATTTTAGAAAATACAGCTTTCTCGCTTAATCTAATTTTTTCGTTAGTCGTATAAATAACATTCCATTTTGCGCTCATTTTATATATGAGTTTTTTTTTGTTTTTTTTTGTTTTTTTTTGTTTTTGTGCGGTACGCGGGCCTCTCACTGTTGTGGCCTCTCCCGTTGCGGAGCACAGGCTCCGGACGCGCAGGCTCAGCGGCCATGGCTCACGGACCCAGCCGCTCCGCGGCACGTGGGATCCTCCCGGACCGGGGCACAAACCCGCGTCCCCTGCATCGGCAGGCGGACTCTCAACCACTGCGCCACCAGGGAAGCCCTATATGAGTTTTTTTTTAATCCTGTGACATTTTTCATTCTTTAGTCAAGAGAAAATGAAATCAATATTATATCTAAATCTCAGAAGTAACATTAGAAATTGATAACTTTGTTAAAAACTTTTAGATTGAGAAATCACCAGGTGTTCTATAATCTGGACCATGATACATTTGAGAGTAAATCTGATGTTACCTATTTCAATCCCGAGGCTTTTCTTTGTTCTTGTCTTTCAAACTGCTACTTCTCTGCTGATGGCAGGTCTACACAAGTCACAGAAGTTGAAACTACAAACTGAGGATAAAACCTTGACAGTGCCCCAGTGAGAAAGCACATTATCGACCCCTAATGATGCTAATATAAGCTGTCAAGAGCTCTCACTCCAGATGCCGTGGCAGGCCCAAAGCAGACAGCAGGGAATAATGACACATTCTGAAAGCTCACAAAGGAAAACAAATGCATTATATATATGGATATAAGAAAACGAACAGTGGCATCTTCAAAGGAAGATGCCTTTAAACTTTAGTCTCAAGCAGGCTTGTCTGTGATGCTTTGAAGCTAATGTGGACAAGCCCTGTGTCCTCAGCAGCTCCCGCCTACCTTAGCATGACCATTCAATAAAACCTGAAATGATCACAGCATGGGTTCAGTAAAAACATTTCATCAAACTCAAATGTGAAGTGACGGGTCCTGGGAGAATGGGACTTGGTTTCCCTTCAGAATAGGATTTCTAACACTTCTCAGCCATTCCCTTGATCAATGCAATTCTATGTGGAATTTGAAGGAATTGACAAAAGCAATTGTGCCTTTTATGTAGCAAATGCTCTCATTTTCTCCTCTGTTAATGCCACATTGAGTATGAACGTGAGTTGCTCGTGGGGGGATTTCATTTGCAGCATTATCTTTTAAACACCTGGGAGAAAAACTCAGTAATAACCTAAAACAAGTGCTACTTAAAACAAGTGCTGCTTAAGTGGCTGTTTTTTTCGACTGTGTCGGTGTGTGATTCTTGAACAAGATATTATAGGTAGAGTCAGAATGTTGCTTCAACTTCTGTTACACATGATTGAAACTGGGGCAGAGAAGTTAATTGATTTACTCAGGGTCATAAAGGAGCAACCCTAAACACTAGTGTTTTAACCTCAAGAGAGTAAATCTTTGATCTGTTGCTCAGTCAGCTGAGTGACTCTGAGATGGAAAATAATATGCTGTCTGTTGATATTAGTACAAAAGGTCAGTACAGTGTGGTAGTTCAGGCATCCCATGCTTTTATTTACATTTGAGACCACTATATGTGGAACACCGATGTGGTCCTTGTCTAGTAAGAATTTGCATTGCTAAGTGCAGTTTATTTTCAGAAAAAGTGCCAGATTCACATGATCAGAAATCAACACTCCGGGTTCCCCGACGGTCAAAGCTTAAGTTATAAAAGTGGACATTTTGTACATTGATCTGGTAGTATGACTAACCTGACTAAAAGAAATCACCTCTGAGTATAAAGGAATTATTTATTTTTGACGCAGTCTTTAACTTTTCTCTTGGAACTTACGGCTCTGGTGAAAAAGACTTCCATGCTTCCCAACTCAACCGAGGCACCCCGTCATTTCACAGAGCCCGACACGTGTCATTAGAAAGTAAAAACTTCCACCGTCCCAGTGTGAGCTAGATTCACGCTAGCAGTTTTGAAATTAATGAAAATCCTCTAGGCTACCTATTCCCCTGGGGGAGGAAATTCGGGAGGAAAGCAGAAGATGGCAATTTGCATTTATCTGTCTTAGCTTCCTATTTACTGCTTGATCTGTGTGATCTTGGGAATACCAATCGCAGGATTCATTTTAGTGATAGTTTTCATTGACCGGAACAGAAGAATGGCAACCTGATAAACAATAAAAACTAGGGAAAGTTCTTAGATGTTAACGCCGTGATCAATATTGTAAGTATAGGAGATTCTTAACCTACAAACCAAACAAAAACAAGTTGCAGAACATTATACCAATGCACCAAAGATATCACAACTTTATTCAAAGATTTATTGGTTCATAAACCTATTATCATTTTTTATATAAGTTCTTGAGGCAAATTCAGTTAATGTCATCAGATCAACAACTTTAAAAATAGAAGCAGCACTTGGAGATCCAGACTTGATTATTCTCTGCCAAATGATGTTTTTCTGCAGTTCATTTACAAACGCTATCAAGTTTTAGACTGTAGAAGGGCACAATAGTTTTATAATAAGGTATTTTGGTTTCATATTTAGGTTAATACTAGTTTAAGGAGTTGTTATATAAAATTTAACAAAATTATTAAGCAGTGACCATGAAGCAACATGTTATCTGGAAAATACAGTCAAAATTGAAAGCTGTTGACTCAAATATTTAGTTTTATAAAGAATAAAATCTATACATAACACTATAATATCACATGTTTATTATGGAATAAGAGGAAAATAAACAGAATCATCAAAAGAGAAAACGATCACTTATAGTCTAAATCCCCAATGATTTCCAAAGTTATTTTTTTGATGTATTTCTACCCAAGACATTTTTTTTTACATGCACGTGTTGAGTTTTTTCATGGTTTTGATCTTAAGAGATATAACTTTGCCTTGCTATTTTGCACTCATTAATGTCAAACTTTTCAGAACTAACAGGTGACATCCCATATGTTATTTTGAGTATAAGGCATAAACTATATAGAAACAGTTTAGGATATGTCACAAAGGAATTATTCACATTAAAAATAAGAACCTAAATTTAGGTTCAGAAACAAGGCTCTACACTCTTGCAAAGTTGCAGCATAAGAAATGATATCAACCTCTTCTTTCCCAAATATTGCTGCTATTACAAACAGCATGAATGGATGATTTCTCTCTCTCTTTGGGGGTGGGTGTGGTCACTGAGAGCTGTTTTTTGCAGAACACATGCCAGTGCCTTCTGGAAGAGGAAAATATCCTGAACATGGGACTTTGTCCTGGAACTCCCACACCAACAAATCCTGAGCTGGGCTGAGGTGTGAAATGGCTTGGGTATCATCTGACTGTTCTCAATTCTGCATCTTCACTCTCAATGCAGCTTTAACATTAGAGATTCACACACAATAAAATGCCCTACATCTTCTCTTAGATATGTCTTATCTGCCATATTAATCAGAGAAAGACACGGCCGTTCACAGGTCCAGAGATGTGCCTTTTTCAACAGAGGTCTAAAGAGGGAAAATTTCATGGTGACCTTCTTTCTCTGGGGATGCTATCCATAATTGGGATAAGGGGGTCACAACTGTGACAAACATGCTTTTCACTCTGAATCCATACTACTGTTGAGATCAAATTACCTTCATCAGCTCCTCTCCCCCAGCATCACCACAACTCCAGGCTTATTCCCCTTTTCTTTTCTTCCATTCCTTCCTTCCTTCACTACTACATGTCCCCCTGAGCCAGCACTAAGATTTGCCCTCATAGTTGTTCCCGACTCTTCTCATATAGAGTTCTGGATGTCAGAAAGGCTGAGCCCTGACTCTTTGTCAGCTGGCTTTTGGCTAAAAATAGGTATTGAAGAGAGATTAGAGGGTAGAAAGAAGGGAGAAGCCAGGATATTTTCCTCCTTTTTGGGGGTGGTGTTTCCAGCAATGGCTACATACGTATGGCTCAAACACCAATGGAACAGGTCTGCCATACTTTCAGCTGCTGCCTGGTGAGCCTTTGACGAAGCTCTTTGGCTCTGGTGTCATTGCCTCCTTGATTTGTCTATTTCTCCAGGCCACTTGTAGTTCTAATAACCTGCTATAGCTAATCTATGTTGCCTCACTGTCTTGTAAATCTTCTCAGCTGCTTCTATAGCTTTTGTTACTAATTTCCTGCATTAAATTCTTTTGATCTGAAATATTCAGAGAGGTATGTGTTTCCTGGTTTGACACTGATTATTCTGGTTTTTTTCATCAACAGTGATCCCAGAAACATACCTCTCATGATGGGATTTTCACACTGAGCTTATCACCTATTAGAATATGAGTACAGTCATGATGCTCTTGCAGATGGCAAATAGGATAATGGTAATTTGTGGCATGCAGTGACATCATTTCTACTTAAATCATCATCTGTAGATGCTGGAAATGAAGGGCTGGTCAATGTCAAGGCTTCAGAAAATCAAGTTGCTCTTATATGCAACTCTTATGGTAACAAGGATAATGACAAACACAGAAGGGGGTGATGCCCACTTCTAAAGGCAGAAGAAGAATTGACAAAAAAATAGTGCACTCATGTCAACAAACTCTCAGGTAAAAGCAGCCTTGGGGTATTAAAGAACTTCTAGGATAACCTTAAAAAATTTATCATATCCCATAGCTGCCGGGAAAACATGGCTGAGAATTAGAACAAAATTTAAGTGTGCAGGAACATAAATAAAGCACAAGCTGACTGCACAACATCATCAGTCCCTTAGTTAAGGTCGAGACATTACTGCTTAAGTTTAAGGCATTTGTGCAGAAGTAGTGGGACCCTGAGATTTGGGAAGGGGACATTTGTGTGCACTTGGACAATGCTGAGAACCTTGAGCCGCTACATTTCCCTCATCGTTCTTGCCAACAGAATCAGCTCCAATTTCACTGACAAAAAAAAGTGGCCTTCCCTTAAATAGATAATACTTAATTTTGTCACCTGACCCAGTTTGTGCATGCGTAGTCTTTTAAAGCCTACCCCGTAAGCTCTAACTGCCTCCAGGCCAATAACAGTAGTTATTTCCCAAGATGTTCCAGGAAGTGTATAGGTTTCCTCCAGGAGGATATGGCACACACAGCAAAGGAATCTTGAAATATTGTTAAGTTTTATCTCTACATACCTGGAGAAAATCATAGTAATGGATTCAAAGAGTCTCCCAAGGACTTCCCTGATGGCACAGTGGTTGAGAATCCGCCTGCCAATGCAGGGGACACGGTTTCGAGCCCTGGTCCGGGAAGATCCCACATGGTGCGGAGCAACAAAGCCCGTGCACCACAACTACTGAGCCCTCGTGCTGCAAGTACTGAAGCCCACAGGCCTAGAGCCCATGCTCGGCAACAAGAGAAGACACTGCAATGAGAAGCCCGCACACCGCAACGAAGAGTAGCCCCCGCTCGCTGCAACTAGAGAGTGCCCGCGTGCAGCAACAAAGACCCAACACAGCCAAAAATAAATAAAAAATAAAATAAATAAATTTAAACAAAGAGTCTCCCAAAAGGGACAAAATTTAATTTTGGTTGAAGCTAAATACACTATAACGTTGCACTAAATTTCATTCTGAATTTAAGTGCTGGTTAGAGAAGTTGGAATTTGATCTGTTTGTTCAGCTGGAGCTTGAAATCTGCACTCGAGAAGCCCGCACACCGCAACGAAGAGTAGCCCCCGCTCGCTGCAACTAGAGAGTGCCCGCGCGCAGCAACAATGACCCAACACAGCCAAAAATAAATAAAAAATAAAATAAATAAATTTAAACAAAGAGTCTCCCAAAAGGGACAAAATTTAATTTTGGTTGAAGCTAAATACACTATAACGTTGCACTAAATTTCATTCTGAATTTAAGTGCTGGTTAGAGAAGTTGGAATTTGATCTGTTTGTTCAGCTGGAGCTTGAAATCTGCACTCAGTAGCTTACATTAATGAGGTCAGAAATGCTGGACCTTCTTTGGCATAATACAGAGGAAGTCATTCAAGTCTTAGGGAGAGAGTAATGCTGACATGGCTTTGAGAAGAGCAGTTCCCTCACTCTCCCTCAGCAATGCATCCTGAGGGTGCTTAGAAGACGGTCGTTTACAAAGGAATTGATAAATGCACTTGTGAGGAGAATACCAGTATTTTTGAAAAGCTCTGTGGTGACCGTCATCCCTAAATGAGGGATCAAAGTGGATTTGGGTTGTAGAATTGAGGTCCTTGATTTCAGTGGTCATAATGGGATCCTGGAGAGTGTAACACCGGGGTTTCAGTGCTGGAGACACGCAAGTTCAATGGCCATAACAGGCAGCAGGGCCACAGTGGTAATCAAAAGGTTTTGACCCACACATAATTTTGTGGTGATAGTTAACTGAACTCAAAGTCCCTAAGAATAAAACTGATGTGCAGCCTATGGATGTATTACTAAAGCTATGCACTAGGATAAGACCTAGGTTTGGCGAACAGAAATCCAATCTGCGTCATCACAAAAGTATGTTACAATCTCCCAGTTCCCAAACCAAAGCCAATTCACACAAGGACGACTGGCCATCCCAGGTCATGGCTTTAGCACTGAATGTTGCATATCCTGGGAAAACCCCAAACTAGACCATTAGTCACTCCATCACATATCAAGAGCTCCTTGATTAGAAAGCAGGCTGAGTCCCTTGAGGAGAGACCTTCCTTGAGAATATACTTAAATCTTTCTCCAGGCTTTCTCCAAAAAGACCAGAGGCAATCTAATATGACAAGCAGACACTGAGACAAAAGACATACTCAGAATTTAAAGATTTTATATTGGCTCTGAGTTGATGCAATTCCTAAGAAACTAACATGCCACTTTGATTCAAGTGTCAGAAAAAGAGAAAAGAATTATGAAACTCAGGTAATCCATGCAAATTTGATCCAAATCCATCTCCAGCTGGGACCAGTTGCAATGTACATAATCAGAAATTGGCAGAAATTCCACCCACAGTGGCTCTCTTACCCATGGTGTGAGGGTCAGTAAAGTAGGAAAGGCCAAGTGAAAACCCATGGAACTGAATTTATCACTGCAGTAAGAAATAAAGAATAGCACATCCCTCAGAGAATCATGGTAGTTAATGCTGCCATCAAAGATTTGAAGACATATACTATTCCTATCACAACTACTTTAATTTTCCCATTTGGCTGTCAGAAAAATCAGATGCATCTTGAAAATCAGTGTGGATTTTTGTAAATATAATTAGAGTCACTCCAATTGCAGCTGCTGTAAGAGACATGGTATCTTTGTTACAAAAATTAACACATGTTTTGCTTTAATACACCCCTATTGACCTGCAAAATGCATTTTTCCCCATACCAATCATCAAGGATGATCAGAGCAGTTTGCTTTCAAATGGAAGAGATAATATTATGATTTCACCATCCTCCCTCAGGAATATGTCAACTTCCCTGTTACTGTTAGAGTCCCCCAAACTTTGGTCTTGTAGAGATCCCACAGAGCATAATTTGCTCCTCCTTATGGATTGTCCTTGGTGAGCAGGAAGGGGAAACACCCCAGATGTACTGGTTAAACATACGTTCGCCCAGAGGGAGAATAAAACTACAAAATTCAAGGCCCTGCCGTTTTAAGAAAGGATTTAGGGAGCAGATGGTCTTTGGCATGTCAGTGTATCACCCCTCAAATGAGACAAGGTATCTCATCCTACACTAATGCTGACCAAATATATAACACCTGTGGGGCTCCCCAGATTGTAGAGGCAACAACTGTAAATTTGCGTGCATTCCCTGGAACCTTTTACCCAATAATCCATAAAGCTCCTAGTTTTGAGTGGGACCTAGAGAGAGAGAAGGCTCTGCCTTAGGACTAGGCGACGTGAAAAGCCCCATGTCAATTAGGCCTTAAGACACAGCAGATTTGATGAAGCTCAAATGATAAAGGAAGTAAATGAAAGCATATTTATCAAGCTTCTGAAAAGACACACTAGGATAATTGTAACTTGTGTCTTGGTTTTTTAATCAATTAGTTCAAATTTTTTTTCTAATTTTCATAGTTAATTTTTTGTTAACTTGTGGATTATTTGGAAGTACAGTTGACCCTTGAACTATGTGGATTTGAACTGCATGGTTCCACTTATATGTGGATTTTTTTCAATAGTAAATACCACAGTACCACATGATCCATGGTTGGTTGAATCCGTGAATGTGGAGGAACCACGAATATGAAGAGCCGCCTTATAGTCGAGGATTAACCCCCGCGTTGTTCAAAGGTCAACTGTATATTGCTTAATTCAGAAACACTTGAAGATTCCAGTTGTATATTTCTTATTGATTTTTTGTTTAATTCCACTGGGATCAAAATATATTTTATGGTTTTAATTCTGTGTGATTTCTTTGTTTTACTTAAAAATATTTTATTGAGATGTAATTCACATACCATTCAATTCACAAAGGGATAGGGAGGATGGGAGGGAGACACAAGAGGAAGGAGATATGGGGATATATGTATATGTATAGCTGATTCACTTTGTTATATAGCAGAAACTAACACACCATTGTAAAGCAATTATACTCCAATAAAGATGTTAAATAAAGCATACAAGTCATTTAAAGCATATGTATGTTTACAGGGTTGTAAAATCATCATCACAGTCTAATTTTAGAACATTTATGTGTGTGTGTGTCCCCTGAAAAAAACAAGAAACCCTGTACCAATTGGCAGTCACTCCTCATTACTTCCTCCTCCAACCCTAACTAACTACTAATCCACGTTCTGTCTCTATAAATTTGCCTATTCTGGACATTTCATATAAATGGAATCATATGATATGTGGTCTTTTGTGACTGGTTTCTTTCACTTAACATGATGTTTCCAAGGATCATCCATGTTGTAGCATGTCACTACCTCATTCTTTTTTTATGACTGAATAATATTGTATTGTATGCATATTCTACGTTTTATTTATCCACTCATCAGTTGATAGACATTTGGGTTGTTTCTACTTTTTAGCTACTGAATGAATAATGCTACTGTGAACATTTGTGTATAAGTTTTATTGTGGACTTAGGTTTTCAATTCTCTTAGGTCATCTAAGAGTCTTACGGTTATATGGTCTATCATCCATTTTGAGTTAATTTGTGTGTGTGATTTGAGATATGGTTCCAAATGCATTCTTTTGCATGTGGATATCCAGTTGTCCCAGCACCATTTGTTGAAAAGGCTCTTCTCTCATTGTAATTCTTTGCAATTTCTTGTTGTGTGTTTATGGCCCAGCATATTATCCAAATTTGTATAGAGTCTATGTATATTTGAAGAAAATGTGCATTTTGTGATTATTGGGTACAGCCTTCTCTACAGGTTATTTGGGATAAGTTAAGTCTTGTTTCAAATCTTTCAAACCTTCCTGCCAGTTTGACTTTTTAATCATTGTAATATGTCTGTCATTATTTCTAGTAATAATTGTTGCCTTGAATTTACTTAGTCCAATATCAGTGTAGAACGCCAGGTTTTCTTTGGTTACTATTTGTATGCTATATATTTTTACACCCTTTTACTGACAATATTCTGTATCTTTACATTCAAGGATTTATATCTGCTTTAAAAAAGCCTATATATGGTTGTTTTTTCCCAGTCCAACAAGGACTATTTTTTAATGGGTGTATTTAGTCTTTTTATATTTAATATAATTATTGATCTATTTGGGTTTAAATATATTATCTTACTCTTTGTTTTTTATTTGTCCACCTATTCCATGTTCTGTCTTATAGGCTTTTTGTCTTTTTTTGAATTTAAAAAATTATTCCATTTTTATCCTCTATTTGCTTCTTAGTGAACACTCTTTTATTATTCTTTTAGTGGTGACCTTAGGGATTGTAATATAAATCCTTTACTTCATGTCATAATAACCCATACTTTCATCACTACCTAGACAATATAAAGTCTTAGAATACTCTAAATCCACCTACCCCTCTGTTTTGTTTTGCTATGGTTGTCATACATTTTAATTCTTTATACATTATATATATATTTTTTAACTTCATAAGAAATTATATTAAACAACAATATTCATTTAGATTTTGTCAGATATTTAACTGTTCTTTGGCTTTTCATTCCTTGCTCTGCCTCTATGTTTCAATCTGGGAGTCTAATTACACTTACATTCAGACTTTTCAACTTGTCTTACAGGTCTCTTATACTATTAGCTTACAATCTTTATCTTCTTTTTCCTCCATGTATAAGACTTAATATTTTTTCCTGACCTTCCAGTTCACTAAAACTTTCTTCTGTTAAATCTAAAATGCTGTTGAACTTATTTACTTTAACCTTAATTACATTGTAATTTTCTTCATTTCCCAATTATTTTTTCCATTAGATATTCATTATTTATTAGATATCTAATCTTTATAATCTATTTATACATTTAATTTAAAACATATCTATTAACTCCAATATCTGGATCTCCTAAGGGTATGTTTCTATTTCCCTTTCTCTCTCTCTCTCTCTCTCTCTCTCATCATTTAATTTTCTCTCATGGCATACTGGTAATTTTGATTGGCTGCTAGACGTCGTGGATGAAATATTTTAGAGACAATTTGTAGCTCTGCACTTCAGTACTTTTCTCCAGAGGCCTTTTTTTTTGTTTCTGGCAGGCAGTTAAGGGGGTGTCAGATAACCTAATCCACACAGAGATTCCTCTATTATGGTTATTTGTGAGGACTGGCTATTGCTTTTTCCTGCTATTTTCTTTAGAAAAACCAAATGAAACTTTAGGTATTATGTAGCGTTTTTACTACTTGGTGGAGTTATTGACCATCCAGCCTCATGAGATGGCTGGAAGCTCTTCTCACATATTCAGCTTCTCAGTTCTCTTGAGAATTACCAAATGCCTTGAGAGGGAAAGTAGTGCTGACTTCAGGTTCTCATTTTTCCATCTCCCTTTTATCTGATGTCTAGACCCCTTTAGTTTGTGCTGCCCTGTTAGGTTTCTACTGCCTTCAAACAAATATTTTTAATATTAGGTTTAATTTTTAGAGTTGTTCATGATTGAATATTTAGAACTCTAAAAGTATTTTGCCATTACCAGGGTAAAACACTCATAATTGTTGAGACTTTGAGTCTCTTCTTGTTATAAAGAGAATGAAAGTGTCTTCATTTTAAAGACAGAAAGTTGCCTCTGAGTAGGTGGGAGCATAAAGCTTTGTATGATAAATTGAAGTTCAGAGATGAATGAGAATGTTGCTGACTAACAACATAGGTGGATAACACCTATTTGGTTCTGTTTACTCTCTATCTTTTCTTCTCCTTTTCTCTGCTCTTCTTCTTTATAAAAGGAAAGACAAATCTTTCAGGCTGCTTTTCTTAGGCTCCTGTGTCACTTATTTTCACTTGTTTTGGCTGAAAAGAAGCATAGAAAGAGGATGGGGAGCAGGAGGAAAGGAGAACTGGAGCATCTCTCTCCCCCCTTTCAAGTGGCATTTCTATCAGGGTCATGTCTTTTCTGTGGCTTCAGCGGTGCTCCAGGACCTGAGACACCTGCTCACTCCTTTCAATGCTGGATGATCGTGCTTTCTGCTACTGTTTTTTTCTGGGTTGTCTTCCTATACACTGGATATTTTCTCATTTCTTTCATATATCTAACCAGTTTAGTGTGTTAAATTCTCTTTGTATCACCTAATAAAATAAAAAGGGCAAAAAATAGAGAAATATGAAGGAATTCTGCAGTGCAAAGTAAGGTGAGTGTCCAATTCCTTCAAATTTTGACACAATGACTTTTCTGTAATAGACTTACTGCAAGAAGGGAAACACAATTTTTGAAAAATGGCTTTGTGTTTTCAACAACTTTTAAGAGGATGCTTGCTGCTCCTATGAAACCAAAGCAACATGTCATGAAAAAGGACAATCTGATTTTGAAAGTATTCAATGGGGAGGAAAAATAAGATTTCTGAATTAAAATCTTGATGGATGTAGCAACTAACAGATTAAATCTTGAAGGAATTTAAATTAATGATGTAGAGTATAAATGAAACCTCCATTTAGGAGAAAAACTCTCTAAAATGACTCCCAGATTGGATTAAAAATAAACATTAAGGGACTTCATGTTTATGAGACATTTAAAAAAATTGATCCATCAAGTATAAATATAAAATGAAGATAAAAATTATATTAGATAAGCACAAATGAAAGAAAATAG
This sequence comes from Physeter macrocephalus, assembly GCF_002837175.3. Lineage (NCBI taxonomy): Eukaryota > Metazoa > Chordata > Mammalia > Artiodactyla > Physeteridae > Physeter > Physeter macrocephalus. Next base: position 76,881,117 of record NC_041232.1, on the reverse strand, counting down.
TGAAGGCAGTATTAATAGCAAGGCATAATCAAATAAAAATATTACATAGGAAAATAATTTCATATAGATAATATCAACATCAAGCAAATTTCATGGCTTCAAAATATATTAAGTAAATACGATAATATCAGAAACATATAACTGAGAGAGTGAGCACAAGAGAGAGAGAATGGGTCATGTAGTGATCATATGCCATTTGGTTTACCCAAAACTTTGAACACATTTTCTACATTTTGATAATTTATGACATCATGAAACTTACCTTTTCAAGGTTAAATACACAAATTATATATCTGAGCTTCATAGGATGTTAGATTAAAATATATGGCTGGTTCTGCCAGAGTTAGGCATGAGATTCTGATTCAGAATTGAGCCATATGAAGAAATAGATTCATTTTGTTGATTTGAGTTATGGCTGAAATAACATGGCTCCAAGGTCAGCATCTACTTTGTCATGACTGTTCTGCGTGTGGTTCATCCTGAAAGTTCAGCCTAAAGCCTTTGCCCCAGGATTTTCAATGATTTCATGGGTCATGCAATATCTACTCTTACTACAGTGGATCCTACAATCTTCCCCCCAAAATGCTGACAAATATGAAAATTTAGGCCAAAGGTATTTACAGACAACCCTCAAAGAAATGGAAACCAACTGGGAGTTTGATTATCAAACTTATTTATGTTTATATGAAGTAAGAACTTGTTCGGTATTAGAGAATGGAGCACTGATAATCCTGTAGCTGTTAATAACAGTGTTAATGTAGTCATTGAATTATCACCTGTCACCTGGTATGCAGTGTCTGTTAACAGCAAGACTTTGGCAGATCAATGTGTGCTACTATTCCCTGCAATGTAGGGCAAAATGAATACGGTCGTTCAGGGAAAAGTTTTCTTCTAACTCTGCTGGAGAGCTTAAAGAACAAAATATGGCAAGTAGAAGTATAATGCAAGGCATTGTTTAGAACAGAGAACAACTAAGACTACCTCAAAATAGTTTTCTATCTCTTGAAGCCAAAGGGTTGATGTAGCAGAGGGTCTGATAAAAAGATGGATACTTCAGATGGTTGAATTATAACACAGTAAATTCACGATGTTTCTAGATTTCATATGAAAATGAGGACAGGAAATGGATGAGTGTGGGATTGTCAAAGCTGTAATTGGATATTTAGGAGGACCAGATTTTTCTAAGAACCATAAACCTGCATATTCCACTGAGCTTCCCTTACAATCCAATCCAATGAGTCAGGCTATTTTGCTTGAGGAATCTGTAATGACTTTGTCTGAGGTAGTTTTTTGTTTGTTTGTTTGTTTGTTCATTTTTAAGAAATGCCAAATCTGATCATGTTTAACAAATATCACTATTTTTATTTTGTCCCCAGGTCAAGTCTTGGGTAAACCCAAGAGGAGAAGGCTTAGATACAAAGTGAATTTGTAAATTTATATCAGCATAAATGTGAGGAATATGTGTGAAATCTATTTGAAAAATGTTATACAAAGAAGGTGGGAAGATAAATTTAGTTTGGGATGATTTTAACATTATGAAGATTTTATTACTATGAAAGAATTTATTGGAAGTTTTGGATTCTATAAGATACATAGAATTACTAGGAGAAATTCTATTTTCTTGCCTGGTTAACCTACTGAATCTTGGACTTGTGGTGTTCTATGCTAAATGAGTTGAAATACCACAGGTTTATTTGTACTATATAGAACAGGGACTATTTTTATGAAAAGATAGATAGTAAATATTTTAAACTTTGTAGACTTATCAGGTCTCTGACACATACTCTTCTTATTTTTCCTTTTTTAAAAAAAATTCTCTAAAATACAGAATTCATTCCTAGTTCAGAGTTCATACAAAAATATGAGTTGGGCTGTAGTTTTTCATCTCTGATATAGAAGAAGAAATAGAACAAGGATATAAGAATACTGTTGTGTTTTATTAATCATAAGAGGTTACTTCCTCACTGAATGAATGTACCACTTAAGTTAGAACAGAAGATAATTTATTCATCATTGCTTTGAGAAGTACATTGGTTAATGTTCACTAGCATCCTTAAAATTACTAGAGCCTCTGTCTTCTGTAGTCAGGTATGGCAGCCAGACTCCAGAATGACCCTCAGTGATTCTCATTTCCTAATATTCCTGACACCCTGCAGTTTTGTTACACAATGAATTGGGCTGACCTTTTTATTCAATTGGATGTTGCAGAAATGATAGGGTTTGATTTATAAGGATAGATTATAAAAGACACTGCAACTTTCCCCTTGTGATCCTGGCAAATTAGCTGGTAGAGGCCATGAAGACTTTCAATCAGCCTATGGAGATATCAACTTGGTGATGAACTTAAACCTCCTGCCAATAATCATCACTAACTCGATAGGGATGTAAGTGAGCCAAATTGGAAGTAGATCCTCCAGCCCTGTCCAAGTCTTCAGAAGACAACATCCTCAGTTGAAAACCTGAGCTGCTCCTGAATTCTTGATCCACAAAAACTGTGTGAAGTGATACATGTTTTATTAAGCCACTAAATTTTAGAATAAGTTGTTATGCAGCAATAGCTAACTAACATGTCAGGGGAGGAGTTTAGTGATATGTTCATAGATTTCACTGAAGATAATGTGACCCTAGAATGACAAAGGCCAAGTAGCAGAACTTAATTGACAGAGGCCAGTGATTATAAAGGTATTAAGCAACAAAGACTGAGGGTTAATCAAAATAGATTGGCCCATAAGGATATTAAAGTAGTTAATTGATCATGAACAGACTAGAAGTGAAATATATGGGCAATGGACAAAAGTCCTCCAATTCCCACCACAAAAACAGAAGACTGATTCAGGACATTCTGAGTGGATTAAAATAAAAGAATCTTGAATCTGAAACCCCTTTTTGTATTCCGAATACAAAAACCCATTTTTGTATTTGGAATTTACTATATGAATCGTTGTGATAGATAGAGCCTTCGGGGGACAAATAGCAGCTGTGACACAGGTGTGCATAGGAGGCATGCCTAACTTCATACACCTGTGCCAGTGGCAACAGCAGTACCACATGGGCATCCAGATATTAATGACAGTGGCTATATGTTCTTACCAAACTGTTTTTGTGCTGATGCTTTGCCTTAAGTCATGACTAATTCTTAGCAAATCCTGCTCCTGTTATCTCAGCCCAGGTCACCAACATCCCAGAAAATCCTGTGAATCACCCAAATCATTTCAATGAATCCTTTTTATTCTTAAATCAGTCAGGGTTGGTATCTCTCTCTCTCTCTCTTTTTTACAGCTAATGCAATCTCCTCATCACAATAGCAGCTCTGTATAAAACTTGAAGAATATTCTTAAACACAAATATGGGACCAGTGTAGTAAACCAAAAAAACTACTATATGATTTAAAGGTAGAATTGAATACATTGAGAGATATACAGTGTTCTTGGGTAAAAAGATGGGTCACCATAATGGTTTTAATTCTTGATAAATTATATTTTAGGTTTAGTAAATTTTCCATTAAAATAAGAATGAGTAGAAGTACCCTGGTAGATTTTATAAAATATGATTAATCTAACAATAACATGAACCATAAGTAACAGCTCTGGAAAAGAATGGATAAGCCAGAAATATATATAAATTCCATGAAAATTCAGCTGTTGGGAAAAATTTCTTTTCAACTCACATCGTTGACCTAAATAATATATGAATGAATAAAGTTTAAGTGTAAAAATAAAGCCATTCAAGACTGGAAGAAATCATAGGTCAATACTTTTCTTATTTCTGAGTGGAGCTTGGAACTCAGAAAATATTTTAAAAAGCAGTAAACTCAAAGCATATAAGTAAAGATATTTTGCAAAGAGGGAAATGCAAATAGCTTACCAGCATTTCAAAATGCTCTACTTTGCAAGCAATAAAAAATGTTCACTTAATCAGTAATAAAGGATCAGTTTTCAAAACATAAATAGGCAAAGATGGAAAAAGAAACTAAAAAAGAAAAAGAAAAGATTTTGCTCCGAGTAGCTGAGTGTCAACCCGAAGTTATTCTTATTAATGGAAAGCAATAGGTATAATGTACAGTGTTTAGAAAAATACTTTTTCAATATGTCTGTCGAATTTTAAACATTTTAGGTTACATTGATCCAGTAATTCCATGGCAAAAGTCAATTTTAGGTAAACTTTCAGGTAAGAATTCATATACAGTATAACAATGATCATTCAGTATTATTTATAAAATAAAAACATTCTCAAGTGTACTAAATAAATTATAGTGTATTATTTAGAATTATAGAACACTAAATGATAATTTAGTAATTTTCAATAGTGTATGAAAACATAATATGAAAATGTGTATACATTTGATATAAATTATTTAATGTGTCTATAATTCAAAGAAAAAGATCATCATAACAGTAGCAAACAGAATGGATAAAATATTTGAAAGAAAATATTTCCAGCATTTTGGGGTGGTAGGTTTATATGAGAATTTTATTCTAAGTTTCTACAGTTCATTTTATCTTCATTATTTTATAATATATTTATATAAATACATGTGCATACACATCTGTGTATATATTTGCATGTATTGTGTATGTATATACACTTTATGTTTTAATGTATCTTTCTATAGACTGCTAACTGGATTATTTAAACAAAAAAGTGTATAAAAATAAAATCTTTTTTGTTTAAATGTAAATACAGTCACAGTTTAAATGTAAACACCTTCATATTTGAAAATGTGCAAACTCTGTTTAGCCCTAATTCCTGTAAACTCAACCCAATTTGTCATATTTGAATGTATTTAGTTATGTTTTCTTAAAATATAGTCTTCACTACATTAAAGACAGTCAACAGGGACCAGGTCTGGATGTCCAAGTGTACATAATACTACTCTTTTCAGTCAGAGCCAGGCATGGACATTTTCTTCTTTTAGGCTCACTAAAGGACAGGAGTAAGGACTTTTTAAAAATGTATGGCAGAGGAATAATGCACACAGCTGAAACAACCTGCAAGATAAATAACAAGTCAAACACAATAGCCATTAAAAATTGGTGACTACAGCTTGCTTAAGTGTCCATCTCTTTAGAAAGTACCCTAGAGCATCTGATAATCACAAACAACTACAACTTGAGACTGATGCCAGATTTGGAGAGGAGTCCTGTATTCTTACTGAAAATACCATGTGAGGACTTTACTCTATCAGTAACCCTTAGGTATACATGTCATCTGCTGACCTTACAAAACCACTTTGGGTCAATTTGGCATATTTCTTGGAGGTCTCTAAATCAGTAACAGGTCCTATGTGACAAAATCTTTTGCTCAGTGGAAGTGATTTCAAACGCAAGCTGCCATAGCTACAGGCAACTTTTAATTATCCACCAAGGGAGGAAAAAAGGAGCATATCATAGCAAAATGTTAATCTTTCCTTAAGTTTGTGAAAAGGGTGCAGGGAATAAAATTGTGCAAGGAAAGAAAAGAGAATATGGGAAAAATCTGTTGGATATTTTTGAATGAAGGGTTTTGGTTTACAATCACCTATGTGAAATTTCTTTTCCTGATGCACTGAAAGGGTACACAATTCCTTCTGGAAGCAAGTGTGGCTATAACGTAGTACTGAAGATTGAAATATAAGCAAGATTAAGATATATTGCTTGAAGTTACCGAGTTTGATTTTCCCTGTGCATGAGTGTGCATGCATGTGCGTATGTGTAGAATGACTAATTTTATAGGAAATGTTATTGACCTATTTAAAAGACTTATAGGTCTGGTGAGATATACTTCCTTGATGTACTAATGATTTCAAAATGCATCCAAATATTCAGAGGATGAGATAAAATCATTTTAGCTGGGCAGGCATTCATCAAGGATCCACTCTTTGCAAGGCACTTGCCAGTCACTGGGATTATCTAGCAATTAGGTTCAAGAGACTGCTATTGGGAGCCCACAGCCTTGCCACGGAGATAAAAGATAAGCAAATATTTTCAATAAAATGTGAAACATGCAATAATAGATCTATGTACCAAGTGTTTTCAAGAATGGAAATGGAAGACCAAATAAAGCATTTGAAAAATAAAGAGGGATTGACAGAGAGTTAAAATGCTGATAGGGAAATTGCCTTTGTGAAAAAAAGAGAGGTTGTTCTTTGGGGATCTTATATAATTACAGTTTTTCTTTGTCTAGAATGTGATGGGGATCAGGATGTAAAGGGGAGTTAAAACTATATAGGAAGGGAAGGTACAGATCAAAGCGTTTTTAATCTATGAAAGATGTTGGCCTTTTAAATAAAGTCTCTGAAAACAGAACTGCATAATCAGATTTGTCTTTGAGACAAAATATTTGTGTTTAGTTGTGAAGAATGAATTGAAGTAGTCCAGGATGAAGGCAAGGTGACAATTAGGAGTTATTACAACACTCTAGGTGAAAAATATAAGAATCAGAACAAAGGAGGAAAGGAGAAGAGGACGAGAGATAAAAGGAAGTGAAATAAATAGCAAATGAGATTTTATCAGGTAGGTGATAATGTTGAAAATTTTCTGCCATCAATGACAGGCTCGGTGATGGTATACAATTGTGACATGGTAATAGAAGAAAGTAACCGGTTTTGGAGAGAGGATAGGCACTTTAATTTTGAACATGTTGAATTTGTGGGGACTGGGGGACATCCAGGTGGAAATGGCCACTGGTAAGTCAAATATAAAACTTAGAACTTAGGAAAGAGGTTTGGGATAGAGAACAGCTGTAGACACTAGTTTATATCTTAATATCTTTATTTAAATTTTTTCAAGTATTTAGAAATGAATTAAATATGACAGAAAATATGACCCAATACAAATTTATTAGAAAAAAAGCAATATAAGAGAACACATGATTAAATTTTAAATAAAGCATTTTTAACCATTGGAGAGCTATAAATTTTTAGTTTTAAATAAGGAATTTGGATGCCTAAAAGAACCAGGCGATAACCAACCCCTTACTGTTTACTGTTTTTCTATTGTAAAAGGGAGCCAAATATTCAGACTTTTTCTTTCCATTCCAACCTGAGACCTGTCTGTATAGGATACAATCCAACATTAGGAGTTGTTAGCTATCAACTAGTTGACTTGTCAAATTTTGTCAAATATTGACTTGATAGTGGCTGAATCCTAGAAATTTGTCATTGGATAATGCACTTTAATCTTTCGTATATTCTCTGAAAAAATAAGGATATTCTTTTTAGATCTACCATTTAATCAGTTCATTTTTTTTCTGCCAATTAGATAATGTAAAAGTAAGACTGTTGTTTCTGCTAATTAAAATGTATCCACAGAAGCACTGTTAAAGTTGTCTGATTTTTGGAAAACAGAATGGGAGGTAAAATATGCTTACCTCTATTATAGTTAATTGTAAATATGAACTGCCAAAGTGAGCATTACTGGCCTCCTGGTATAGATTAACCAAACTGCAGAATGTAAGCAAGGAGGAAATACCAGTCTCAGGCATATGTCTTCTGATAGCCCTACATGCACTTAATGGATTTTCTTTGTTTCTCTTTCTAGATAATTGCATTAGGATATTCTCTGTAAAAGAACTTAGCCTCTATATTTTCAAGTGGTAGAGCAATGAGTGAATATATCTGAAGGGGGAGAAGGTGAAAAAATGTTTTCTCTTTTGTTTTAAAATGAATATAGGTAATATAGGGTGTCTAGATGTTTTAATTAAGATACCAAAGAGCTTAAATAGGGCTTATTTGAAATATCAAAAGGATCAAGATCTGTCTGTATACATACATATAAAGGTTATATATTCTAAGACTGAAAAATCTATTCCCTCACCAATCCATCCTTCTTTTCAGAAGCATCTAGTAAATCATAGCAGTACCAAAAACAGACACAGAAGTTAAAAACAGGCAAAGTAGATCAATTCACCCAATAATACCAGTAAGAGTGACATCACAAGAATGTCATGATCCTAGAAAAAAGTAATAGCTGGATGGCTCCTGAATGACTTAGAAAAGAAATTCATGCTCACTAGAAGCCAAAATATGTTTATGAGCAGGCCTTATGATAGGCAGATGATGAAATTAACATAGATGTAGAATTCAGACTTCAGTAAGATATTTGATAGCTTTCATCATCATGTCCGTTTGAATAAAACAAAGAAATATTAAATAAATATTGAAACAAATAGATGGATTAGTGATTGAGAACATTTTTTGATGTATTCAGTATTTGAAGTGAGCAAAAGCAAAAAGTTTTGTGAACTAGTTATGACAACTAGGAGTTGTCATTTTTAGAAATATGTGTTTCTGTGTGTTAGGATGATCTGCCTCTGATATATTTATCAATGATGTAGAGGCCTTAAATGAAAAATTGAAAGTATGCATATGCAAATGGAAGACTTTTTTATACAATTTTTTTTCCTCAATTGCATACAACAGTCCCCAATTTTAGGATGAACTCAGCAACTCCCAAATATTTCTAATATGGAGCCTCACTCTTTTCATACAAGCATAAATATTAGCTTTATTTAAGTAGATATATGAAAGGATAATGTGTCAGATAGTTGCAAAGTTTATTTACTCCTTGGTCAAATACAGGGACCTCTTCAATCTTTCAAATGGCATCTGGTCAAGTCTTGAGGATTATTTTGAAACAATTGCTATTTTCTTTTATTTCCCTAGAGAATCTTTCTGACCAGATGCATTATGTTGAAATTTGCAATTTCTATATAGAATAAATGCCGGAATCAATGCACTATCTTCCCACTTGAAATTACTCAAAGGAGAGTGCTCAGGTGACAAAATATATTTGGTAAGGACATAATGAACTTTGATAGCAAAGAGCATTCAAAAGAGAAAATATTTGATGCTGCAAAGTCAAATATTTGCTTGCCTATGGAGAATAAAATGGGAAATTACAAAATTAAGGATAAGTATTGATTTATAAACAGCACTGCATTGACTGTCAAAAGCATTTTATCTAGTGAAATGATCCATTAACTAGATATAACTATAAGAATTTAAGTCTATTTTTTGTCTTCTGTTCATCTAAGGAACAAAACAACTCCTTATTGAAAAACGGTAGCTTATCATGTGTGTTTTTTTTTAAGGTGATTTCTATTTTTCACCTTGTTCTTTATCATTTGGTCTTTGAAAGTGAAGGATTGGTATTACTGTTGTCCTAAAACTACACAACCATATTTTAAATAACTGCTCATATGATTGGGATCTAAAATAAAATAGGAAACTGACCTTTTATATTTATATAATTTATGTGGATATTGTTTACCATTTTTTGATCTTGGAGCAATCTATTTCTGAATCTATTTCTGAGTAACTCTGTGTATCGATTTTATTTATTATTTTAACATCTTTATTGGAGTATAATTACTTTACAATGTTGTGTTAGTTTCTGCTGTATAACAAAGTGAATCAGCTAAACGTATACATATATCCCCATATCCCCTCCCTCTGTGTCTCACTCACATCCTCCCTATTCCACTGCTCTAGGTGGGCACAAAGCACCGAGCTGATCTCCCTGTGCTATGCGGCTGCTTCCCATTAGCTATCTATTTTACATTTGGTAGTGTATATATATCAACGCCACTCTCTCAGTTCGTCCCAGCTTACC
>NC_041232.1:76870744-76871178 GCF_002837175.3 Physeter macrocephalus | reverse complement strand
GTTTTGAGTTTATTTTTGTGTATGGTGTTAGGGAGTGTTCTAATTTCATTCTTTTACATGTAGCTGTCTGGTTTTCCCAGCACCACATATTGAAGAGGCTGTCTTTTCTCCACTGATATTCTTGCCTCCTTTATCAAATATAACATGACCATATGTATGTGGCTTTTTCCCTGGGCTTTCTATCCTATTCCATTGATCTATATTTCTGTTTTTGTGCCAGTACCATACTGTCTTGATTATTGTAGCTTTGTAGTATAGTCTGAAGTCGGGGCGCCTGTTTCCTCCAGCTCCATTTTTCTTTCTCAAAACTCCTTTTGTTATTAGGAGTCATTTGCGTTTCCATAAAAATTGTGAAATTTTTTGTTCTAGTTCTGTGAAAAATGCCATTGGTAGTTTGATAGGGATTGCATTGAATCTGTAGATTGCTTTGGGTA
>NC_041232.1:76869577-76870663 GCF_002837175.3 Physeter macrocephalus | reverse complement strand
ATGGTATATCTCTCCATCTGTTTGTATCATCTTTAATTTCTTTCATCAGTGTTTTTCTGCATACAGGTCTTTTGTCTCCTTCAGTAGGTTTATTCCTAGCTATTTTATTCTTTTTGTTGCAGTGGTAAATGGCAGTGTTTCCTTAATTTCGATTGCTGTGACTAAAACTTCCAAAGCTATGTTGAAGAATAGTGGTGAGAGTGGGCATCTTTGTCTTCTTCCTGATTTTAGAGGAAATGTTTTCAGTTTTTCACCATTGAGAACAAAGTTGGCTGTGAGTCTGTTGTATATGGCCTTTATTATGTTGCAGTAAGTTCCCTCTTTGCCTACTTTCTGGAGAGTCTTTCTCATAAATGGGTGTTGAGTTTTGTCAAAAGTGTTTCTGCATCTATTGAGATGATCATATGGTTTTCACCCTTCAGTTTGTTGATATGGTGTATCACATTGATTGATTTGAATATATTGAAGAATTCTTGCATTCCTGGGATAAACCCCACTTGATCATGGTGTATGATCCTTTTAATATGCTGTTGGATTCTGTTTGCTATTATTTTGTTGAGGATTTTTGCATCTATGTTCATCAGTGACATTGCTCTGTAGTTTTTTTGTGTGTGTGTGACATTCCTGTTGAGTCTGGCTAATGCTTAATCAATTTTGTTTATCTTCTCAAGGAACCAACTTTTAGTTTTATTGATCTTTGCTATTGTTTCATTCATTTCTTTTACATTTATTTCTGATTTGATCCTTCTGCTAACTTTGGGGTTTTTTTGTTGTTGTTCTTCTTCTTTCTCTAATTGCTTTAGGTGTAAGAGTGACATTGCTCTGTAGTTTCTTTGTGTGTGTGTGACATCTTTGTCTGGTTTTGGTAACAGGGTGATGGTGGCCTCGTAGAATGAGTTTGGGAGTGTTCCTCCCTCTGCTATATTTTGGAAGAGTTTGAGATGGATAGGTGTTAGCTCTTCTCTAAATGTTTGATAGAATTCGCCTTTGAAGCCATCTGGTCCTGGGATTTTGTTTGTTGGAAGATTTTTAATCACAGTCTCAATTTCAGTGCTTGTGACTGGTCTGTTCATATTTTCTATTTCT
>NC_041232.1:76868597-76868746 GCF_002837175.3 Physeter macrocephalus | reverse complement strand
TCATTTAAAGCTTGTGTTTCCTTATTTATTTTCATTTTGGATGATCTGTCCATTGGTGAAAGTGGGGTGTTAAAATTCCCTACCATTACTGTGTTACTGTTGACTCACTCTTTTATGGCTGTTAGCATTTGCCTTATATATTGAGGTGC
>NC_041232.1:76862997-76868587 GCF_002837175.3 Physeter macrocephalus | reverse complement strand
GTAATAGTCTTTATTTTAAAGTCTATTTTGTCTTATATGAGAATTGCTACTCCAGCTTTCTTTTGATTTCCATTTGCATGGAATATCTTTTTCCATCTCCTCATTTTCAGTCTGTTTGTGTCCCTAGGTCTGAAGTGGGTCTCCTGTAGACAGCATATATACATGTTTTGTTTTTGTATTCATTCAGCCAGTCTATGTCTTTTGGTTGAAGCATTTAATCCATTTACATTTAAGGGAATTATCAGTATGTATGTTCCTATTACCATTTTGTTAATTGTTTTGGGTTTATTTTTGTAGGTCTTTTCCTTCTCTTGTGTTTCTTGCCTAGAGAAGTTCCTTTAGCGTTTGTTGTAAAGCTGGTTTGGTGGTGCTGAATTCTCTTAACTTTTGGTTGTCTCTAAAGATTTAATTTCTTCCTTGAATCTGATTACCTGGTGCATATTTCTCTGTCTTTTCATTTTGCTTAACTTACTGTGTTGGGGTCTCCTTTTCGCAGGCTGCAGGTTTGAGTTTGATTAATATGTGTCTTGGTGTGTTTCTCCTTGGACTTGTCCTGTATGGGACTCTTTGCTCTTCCTGGACTTGATTGATTATTTCCTTTCCCATGTTAGGAATGTTTTCAACTATAATCTCTTCAAATATTAGTTCCCGTTATTTTTGGTGTCTGCCCCCAGTGGGTAAGGTTGGTTTATTGGCTTGTGTAGGCGTCCTAGTGGAGGAGTCTGGTGCCTGTGTTCTGGTGTGTGGGTCTGGTCTGGTCTTTGTGATGGTCAGGGCTGTCTCTGGTGGTGTGTTTTGGGGTGTCTGTCTACTTAGTAAGATTTTAGATAGGCTCTGTGCTAATAGATGGGGTTCTGTTACTGTCTTGCTAGTTGTTTGTCATGGGGTGTCCTGCACTGCAGCTTGCTGGCCGTTGGGTGGAGCTGGGTCTTAGCATTGACAAAGAGATCTCTAGGAGAGCTCTTGCCAATTGATATTACATGGGGCCGGGAGGTCTCTGGTGGTCCAATGTCCTGAACTCGGCTCTCCCACCTCAGAGGCTCAGTCCTGACATCAGTCTGGAGCATCAAGACCCCGTCAGCCATATGGCTCAGAAGAAAAGGGAGAAAATAATTAATTAATTAATTAAAATTAAAAAATTATTTAAAAAATTAATAATAAAAAGAAGAGAGCAACCCAACCAATAAAAAATCCACCAATGATAAAAAGTGCTAAAAACTATACTAAGATAAACATAAAAATCAGAAGCAAGACAGTCAGACAGAAAACTCCAAGTCCACAGTTGCTCCCAAAGTCCACTGCCTCAATTTTGGGTTGATTCCTTGTCTATTCAGGTATTCCACAGATGCAGGGTACCTCAAGTTGATTGTGGGGATTTAATCCTCTGCTCCTGAGGCCGCACAGAAAAATTTCCCTTTCTCTTCTTTGTTCGCACAGCTCCTGGGGTTCAGCTTTGGTTTTGGCCCTACCTCTGTGTGTAGGTCACCCTCAGGCCTCTGTTCCTGCCCAGACAGGATGGGGTTAAAGCAGCAGCTGATTAGAGAGCTCTGGCTCATGTAGGCTGGGGGGAGGGGAGGGGTACAGTAATTATAATTGAAACGCGGGGCGAGCCTGTGGCAGCACAGGCTGGTGTGACGTTGCACCAGGCTGAGGCGCCGTGTGTTCTCCCGGGGAAGTTGTCCCTGGATCATTGGACCCTGGCAGTGGCGGGCTGCACAGGCTTCCGGGAGGGGAGGTGTGGAGAGTGACCTGTGCTTGCACACATGCTTCTTGCTGGCTGCAGCAGTAGTGTTAGCATTTCATGCCCGTCTCTGGTGTCCGTGCTGATAGCCGCGGCTCGCGCCTGTCTCTGGAGCTCGTTTAGGTGGTGCTCTGCATCCCCTCTCTTCGCGCACCCCAAAACAGTGGTCTCTTGCCTCTTCGGCAGCTCCAGACTTTTTCCCAGACCCCTTCCCGGCTAGCCATGGCGCACTAGCCCCCTTCAGGCTGTGTTCACGCAGCCAACCCCAGCCCTCTCCCCGCGATCCGTCCGAAGCCCGAGCCTCAGCTCCCAGCCCCCGCCCCCGCCGGCAGGTGAGCAGACAAGCCTCTTGGGCTGGTGAGTGCTGGTCAGTACTGATCCTCTGTGCGGGAATACCTCTGCTTTGCCCTCTGCACCCCTGTTGCTACGCTCTCCTCCATGACTGCGAAGTTTCCCCCGCCGTCCACCCTCCGGTCCCTGCCAGTGAAGGGGTTTCCTAGTGTGTGGAAACTTTTCCTCCTTCACAGCTCCCTCCCGTCCCTGTTCTTTGTCTCTGTTTTTCCTTTTTTCTTTTGGCCACCCAGGTATGTGGGGATTTTCTTGCCTTTTGGGAAGTCTGAGGTCTTCTGCCAGTGTCAGTAGGTGTTCTGTAGGAGTTGTTACACATGTAGATGTAGTTTTGTTGTATCTGTGGGAGGAAGGTGATCTCCATGTCTTAATCCTCCACTGTCTTGAAGGTCCCTCTGTGTATTTATTTTAAATTATCACTGGGTGTCTTTGAATTGCGGTCCTCTTAAGCAAAATATGTACCAAGATCTGAGATAGATACTAGAAATATAAATTTGAACAAGACATAGTCACAGCTCTTACAGGGGAAACTGGATTTAAATAATAAATTATAAAAACCTAATAATATTGGACTTGAAGTATGGAGAAGGCAAAAAATTAGTACAACCTGTTGAGATACTAATTCTATTCAGGTCCACAGTAAGGCACAGATTTCTCAAGTAGGTAGCATTTGAGATGAGTTTTATATGATGCTGATAGAAACTTCAGAATCAACACAGTAATTAATTTTTTTTACCAATTGTAAACAAAAATTTGAAGATAATATATCTATTTAAAACATCTAGTTATTTATTTTCAGGTGATAATCCATGATTGGACACCAGTAAATTTCATGAGACTTCATATTTGACTGTTTTTAAGTCCTTGCAGATCACCTGTGTCATCAGCAAAATTAATAAACTTTCAGCTACCCATATTTGAGAAACCATTAAATGAACAAAATGATGGCGAGGTAATTTAGAAAGATTACATCTCTAGGCTTTAGCTTGACATCATTAAAATAATTCTCTCCCTGCAATGTAAAAATACTGTTTGTGAGAAAAGTGTACTAGAAGCATTTTAAGGACATATTTTGTCCCTATGGTAAAAATATATTTCCTTTATTAGTTTTCCCTAATAACTTAGACATTTCTCAGTGATATCAAAGGAACTCAGAGGATCCAAGGAGGCTTCCCCATAGTAAGTTCCATGGAACAGATAGTGGGCAGTTTATGAGGCTGTAGGTACCACACCCATATTCTTCATGAGCTGAAGATTGCTTACTGGAAACAGCTGTGATGTGTTGCAGGAAGACATACTTCTGATCACAGGAACTTGCTTCAGCCTCTTCTAGACTTGGCATCCAAGAGCATGTCCTCAATCAAAGGTGGATAAGATATTGGTATATAAGTAAAATCCCTCAGTTTCTTTGACCCTTGGTTGAGAGAACTCAGAGACACACTCAACACTGTATCTATGCGTCCACCAGTAGGATGGAGCTCCAGTTGTCCCCAGTGGTAATTTGCTTGATGCTGCATTCTCATTGTCATCCTTCCTTTCTCTGTGTCACTTTCCCATCCCCCTACTGATGTATTCTGGGATCAACTCTCAAATGAAGTATATGAATTTAAATCTTTGTGTCAGGGTCAGCTTCTTAGGGACCCTGACTGAAATGGAATATTAATAGTCATTTGTTTATTTTCTAAGGAAAAATAAATTAAAAATGCTTCTGTCTTTGAATTTGTAAAATGCTGGGTTAAAAAGAGATAAATGTGTTTCTTTACTGTGTTACCTTTTGAGGGTGATGGTAGATAAAATAACATGTGAAATGAAATATTCTATAATACACAAACTTATTTGACCAAAAACTAATATTCATTTATAGTTTTGATAAGTACATTTTTTTTGACTCTTCCATAGCACAATCTTTACCACAAGTTGCTTTTAAAGAAGTACAAATGTTCCAGAACCTCTGGACAATATTGAGGTTTGATCTCTTATATGTTATAAAACCAACATAGCTTAAACAAATAAACTATAATGTGAGTAATAGCAGAAAAATGATAACTTGATTGTTAGAGTCTCATTAAATCTTTCCTTGATACATTCAGAATCAACTGCCTCTGAGATATCCTAGTAGTAATTTAAATAAAGGCTTTAAAAAAATTTTTTTTAAGCTTGCTATTTGGTAGGTAATTTGGGAACATACCACTTGAGAATTTAGTTTCATTTTCATGAATAAAATATGATAGTTAGATTTTACATATGACTAAATAATCCATAAAATATTTTACTTTTTAGCACATATATCCTCAATGTTATATGCCTCAGAATTTATTAATAAATTTGGGTTTCTTCTAGATCTACTTATGTTTTCCCCAGAAATAAGTGGATATCCCAAATGTTTCTCTTTTGCTGAGGAGAACTACCAGAATCCTAAATATCACTTTATTCAACACATTCATATGATAATTTATTTATTGAAGAAATATATTTTACACTATACATTTATACCTAGAATATGCTAATGTAATAGGATGTTAAAATATAAGTCTGCATTGAGGCCCAAAACATAGGTGGAAAAAAAATCTATGAGAAGTGTTAGATCTTAAAAAACAATTTTTAACAGATTATGTTAAAAAACAGTTTTATAGCTGGTATTACAGGTACATAGATATATACCTGGTATCATATAGATGGCATAAAATTGTCAGGAGTTAGTTGAGGTTTTCAGAAAAGTTCACATAGGAATATTTTGGAGAGGTTGATTGATGGAATGCCATGCCCCATCCCCAAGTGTAGAGAGAAATGCTTCAAGGAGATGAATTTAATAGGATAAGGAAAGGAATACTGATTGTTGGAGAGAGCCAATGGTGATTCCTATTCTACCTCCTTGAGAAGGAGGTGTGGAGCTGCTCCCTCAGCAGAGGGATGATGGTAGTGGACTAACAGTTTCCTAAATCTACTGGGAGGTGTTACGTCAACCAAGCAGAAAAGAGAAGGATTTGCCAATTGGGAAGGATAGAGGAGAGATTCCCAGCAACTGGGTGGGCTCCACACCACCCATAAACATGCCCACAAGAGAAAGATTTCACTTTGAATATCTCCAAGGTATAGAGCATATCAATGCCAGCTTCCCAAGTCAGGTCTTGTCAAGAAAAGATCTTCCTCTTCTCCCTCCCACTTGCTCGAACCCCTGGAAATTTTGGCTGGGAAGATATGGAGAGGAAAAGGAAGGTTTAGAGGGAGAAAGAGAGAAGATGCTGACCAATCTTTTTGTAAAAGTTGACCTTTCTGAATGAAGTTCCAACATGAGGGATGGGTAAAGTCTCAGATTTAAAATGGCTTGGTGGGCTTCCCTGGTGGCGCAGTGGTTGAGAGTCCGCCTGCCGATGCAGGGGACACGAGTTCGTGCTCCGGTCTGGGAAGATCCCACATGCCACGGAGCGGCTGGGCCCGTGAGCCATGGCCGCTGAGCCTGCGCGTCCGGAGCCTGTGCTCCGCAACGAGAGAGGCCACAAC
>NC_041232.1:76858254-76862925 GCF_002837175.3 Physeter macrocephalus | reverse complement strand
CGCATACCGCAAAATAAATAAATAAATAAATAAAAGTAAAAATAAAATGGCTTGGTATATGGGACTTCCCTGGTGACGCAGTGGTTCAGAATCCGCCTGCCAATGGAAGTGACACAGGTTCGAGCCCTGGTCCAGGAAGATCCCACATGCCGCAGAGCAACTAAGCCTGTGTGCCACAACTATTGAAGCCTGCATGCTGCAACTACTGAAGCCCATGCACCTACAGCCTGTGCTCCACAACAAGAGAAGCTACTGCAATGAGAAGCCAGCGTACTGCAACGAGGAGTAGCCTCCGCTCGCTGCAACTAGAGAAAGCCCATGTGCAGCAATGAAGACCCAATGCAGCCAAAAATAAATAAATAAATAAATAAATTTAAAAAAATAAAATGGCTTGGTGTTTGTATTATTATTTTTAACATCTTTATTGGAGTATAATTGCTTTACAATGTTGTATTAATTTCTGCTGTATAACAAAGTGAATCAGCTATACATATACATATATCCCCATATCCCCTCCCTCTTGCGTCTCCCTCCCACCCTCCCTATCCCACCCCTCACCGAGCTGATCTCCCTGTGCTATGCGGCTGCTTCCCACTAGCTATCTATTTTACATTTGGTAGTGTATATATGTCAGTACTACTCTCTCACTTCATCCCAGCTTATCCTTCCCCCTCCCCATGTCCGCCAAGTCCATTCTCTCTGTGTCTTTATTCCTGTCCTGCCCCTAGGTTCATCAGAACCATCTTTTTTTAGATTCCAAATATACGTGTTAGCATACGGTATTTGTTTTTCCTCTTTCTGACTTACTTCACTCTGTGTGACAGACTCTAGGTCCATCCACCTCACTACAAATAACTCAATTTCATTTCTTTTTATGGCTGAGTAATATTCCATTGTATATATGTGCCACATCTTCTTTATCCATTCATCTGTTGATGGACACTTAGGTTTAAAGTTACTGAATTGAGACTGTGTTCTGTGATGTAAAATGGCTGTAGAATATTTTATTACAAGAGTTTGCCAAGGGGACTCGTGGAACATGCCTAAGTTTTCATTCAAATGCAGGGGAAAATCTAACTGCACTGAATAAATGAGTAGGATTAGAGGGAGACAGGAATAGGGCTGCTTCAGAATCTCTTGCACAAGTCTGCTTTTTTTTCTGTAATTTTTTGCTATTTTCCATAATTTTGCTAGGCACTAGGAGGAGATGCAGTGTTATAACAGATACTGCCTCTGCTCTATAAATATAACCTAACATATTTAACGATGTTTAGACCATTGTGCATAAGAAATTATAGGTGATACTTGCTGTAATGATAGTATCTGGAAGGTATACAAAAAATACATCCATCCAAAGCGGTATTAACTCTAATTGGTTGCAGGACAGATGCTCAGGGGACCTCCCAATACAATGGTCATGTTTGAACAGGGTTTTGCAGGGTTGATAAAAGAGCTCTGAATCCTCAAGATAGAGCAAGCAATCCAAGCACCATGTGCAAAGTCATAAAACAAAAGAGGAAGACACATTTGCAGAAATGTTACTAGATTCTGTCTTGTTTGTGTACTTCTCTCTCTTAAAAGAATAAATAACACTCCATAGGAGATGCATCACTTAAAGTAAAAATATGCAACCAGAGTAAAATTTTAATGGAAAGAACAGGATGCCCTGAATTTTCTACTACCTATCTCTGTGACTTTGAGCAATTTATTAAATATCACTGGACCTTCATTTCCTCATCTGAAAAGCAGTCCAATGACTAGGATCTCTTTCAGCTCTAATTTTTCATGATTGTGTCATTTCAGTATTTATTTTATAAGGTAGGTTTTAAAAAAAATAAAGTTGCCTCTATGATACTACTGAGATATAATTTATAAGAATAGGAAGTGACATTTGAGAAAAAGTATTTCATTTGAACATTAATATCATTATCATTTATCTAATAATCAGATCCAAGAGCAATCAAAAGCAATCAATCAAATGAATTGTCTCCTGGGGCTATGGATAAGATGATTAGCAAGAACCACAATATTGCAGACATAAGAATAAAATTATATACCATGAGGAAATTGATCATGAAGCTGAACTAGTATCAAACTCCCCAACCTCCTTTTTTCAGGTAAGAAAAGGAAGTCAGGAAATACTCCTTGAATTACAACAAGGATAAAATTAAAGGTAAGTCAAGAAAAAAAAATTTTTTTTTTAAATTTATTTTGGGCTGCGTTGGGTCTTCGTTGCTGCGCGCGGGCTTTCTCTAGTTGCGGCGAGCGGAGGCTGCTCTTTGTTGCAGCGCGTGGGCTTCTCACTGCAGTGGCTTCTCTTGTTTCCGGGCACAGGCTCTAGGCGCACAGGCTTCAGTAGTTGTGGCTCACGGGCTCTAGAGTGCAGGCCCAGTAGTTGTGGCGCACGGGCTTAGTTGCTCCACGGTATGTGGGATATTCCCGGACCAGGGCTTGGACGTTTGTCCCCTGCATTGGCAGGCAGATTCTTAACCGCTGCGCCACCAGGGAAGCACCCCCCAATTTTTTTTTAATGTCATTGTCTGGTTCCAGACAATAAAACAATTTTGAGCACAGCAACAATATTCAGTTTTGTAAATGTCCCCAAATCATTTTAAATGTGTAGAACCAGTGATATATGATTTACTTAGAGCTAACCTCCTAAGGATAAACACACTATCACCATAGCAGCAAGAACGTCAATCCAGTTGTTTAGGGTTAATGTTCTTTAAATGTTTGTTATTTATTCATTTATCCATTTAGCAGTATTTTTTGAACAATCACTGTATGCCCAGCCCCACGCTAGGTCTTGGGAATATAGTTGTGATCAAAACGGAAAGGATCCCTTCTCTTATACTGAGACAAAGAACTTGCATTATATTATGGAAAGACTAAAACAATAATTTAAATAAATAGATTATGATAAATTATGTAAAGAGAATGAACAATGTGATATACTAGGGGCTGGTGATTTGCAGAAGGAATTTTAAAAAGAACATCAGGAAAGCCATGCTTGAGGAGATAACATGTGAAATAAGAAGGTAAGGATAAGGATGCACCAATCATGAGAAGATCTGAATTAAAACAAAGTCACAGCAAATAAATATAAAGTAGAAATAGATCATAATCGAGATGGGGTCATAGGGGACTCTGTCTTATCAGGAAAGTCAGTAACTTAACATTGTCGAGCACTTTGAAATTGGCAACTGTAGATGATTAAGATGATAGAAAAAAAGTCGCCATCTCTTTAGTGTCCCATTCTATCCTGACCAACCACAACTATAAGCAAATTCATTCTTAAAACCAAATATTTATTATATCATATCACTGAAATAAATAGTACCAACATATTTCACAGCTGCAAAGGAACTGTCCCTGTATGTGGAAAGAAAAATAGGAATACATTTTGATGAGTCTTGTCACTAACCAGGTAAAGTCACTAAGCGCATTTTTCTTTTTCAACCCAGCATTGGGATTCAGTTCTATGCTATTGAATCTGCCAATTTAGCTGTGACTGTTCCCAAACAACCTTCAGCAGTCTCATCTGTGTTCTGTATGACAATATAGCTGAGCAACGTTTACACTGGGTCCAGAGTCATCCTGACTTGAATAAAAGACTGCGTTATTTCTAGCTATAATGAGTCCAGGGTGTAATTATATACAAGAGTCACAAACATATTTTGTAGTGTTCTGACAATAATACCCGAGGTACTGTACATATGCTTGTAATTCTCATCCCAGTCAAGCTGGCATTCGTGGGTGATCATTTTGTATTTAGATTAGAGGGCCAATTATGAAAATATAAGATGGGTATGCAAAGAGTCACACGTACAATAGATAACACAGATGGTCAAAGAGATATCCAGCTCATATAACTTTATAACTACTAATATTTTCCCTGCTGTTTTTAGAAAATATTTTTGATAAGAAACAGCATCTTTAAAATAGCTTAAATATATGAACAGCCATTTTCCCCCAAGACTCTGTTGGATTTATCTACAGAGGTCACAGACTTTACCTCTTTGTAGGTTTCTTTCCTTTTGCCTACTTGAGATCAAATGGCTTAAAATCTATGTTAAATATAATGTATGTTCTTGGTCATTATGTATGACAATATTTTTTAGAGAAATAATCCCATTTTAGGCCTCATGACTAATGTTGCAATGGACAGTTTGGTAAAAGGAGTAAAAACATTAACAATCAACCTGAATATGTATTTTGGGGTCCTTCTTAGGTCTATGAATAACACTTTCTTATTGATTTGGATAATAAGCACATAAAAATATTTTCAAACAGTATAATTATGGTTAGAAAATTCAAATATTATAAGCAAAAGCATAACATCAATATAAATAAAGAAAGAGTAACTGGAATCTTTCTATGTGCTCTGCACCTCTCCAGGGAAACATTTATTCCTATTGGTATTCCTCATACATGAATTTTTCAGAGCTATTATATTTATCACATATCTTTCATGGAGGAAAAATAAAAAAGGGAAAGTCATTTGATGCAAGAAAAACACTGGTAAATATACAAATATACTGAGGAATGTGGGCATGTTTCTTTCTGTTCTCTCTGGGGTTTATTGCCTTTTTTTTTTTTAACATCTTTATTGGAGTATAACTGCTTTACAATTGTGTGTTAGTTTCTGCTTTACAACAAAGTGAATCAGTT